>NW_017728916.1:3676793-3685538 GCF_001723895.1 Crocodylus porosus
GAGGGAAGGATTTTAGACAGGGTTCCACCATTTTAAAACCAGTCTATGTCCACCAAACTTCTATACTACAGGTACAGGCTGGTTTCTGGTCATGTATACCAGTAAAAGCGTTAATGTCTATACCTGGCCTGTAAATGACAACAATAAAAGTTGACATATTTAGAAAATTCCTTAAGAGATGTATGTTCTAAACCAGGAATCACAGAATCCTAGAAGTGTAGGGATGGAAGGGACCTCAAGGGGTCTAGTTTAACCCTCTATTCTAGGCAGGATCATCCCTGTCTATACCATCCGAGACAAGTGTCTGCCTAACCTGCTCTTAAAAACTTCCAAAGATGGACATTCCATAATATCTAGAGGTAATCTGTTCCAATCCTTACCCATCTTCCTAATGAGAAATTTCTTCTGATATCAACCTAATATTTTCCTTGCTCCACTTTAAAACCGTTACTCCTTGACCTGCCCCCTGCAGCCACGGATGATCCTCTGTATAACCACCCTTCAGGTATTTGAAGAGTGGCATTAAATTTCCCCTTAGTCTCCTTTGACTACTCCCAGTTTTTTTAATCTTTCCTTGTAAACAACAGTTGCAAGAGATCAAAATTTCAGAATCATTTAAAGTTTAGCCACTTGGAAAGAGATGGGGAAAAGGGAATTTTAGTGACAGGATTATAGACTGCTTTCAATAACTCTGATTTCAACTGGCATTTTGGAGAAAGGTTCTCTTCATTCAGGATTCAACTACCTTTTGCTTCAATTGTTTCAGCTAACCCTCCCCCTTGCTCTTATGACTCTCTCAAAAGGTCTTTCAGCAAGATCAAGGCCAGACTTCTCCAGGTATCTCTTCTACCAGAATCTCCAAGGTAAAAAATATGAAGTTTCTGAGGCCCTTATAAAATCCCCAAAAGGCAAAGATATTTGCACATTCTGTTTTCTTAAGAGTCAGTGGCAAATGATCTGTAGGATCCTTGAGGTACTTTTTACAAAAAGCCAGCTTATTCCTTTCCCAGGTAGTCCAATACCTACCTCCCATCTCTGCATCTGCTGGTGGACTGCCCCTCGCTTTTCCTACTTGTTTTTGCTTTAGCGGGGCTCCAGCCACTTGCTGTCCCTTTCCATTTCCGTTCTGCATAGTTATGTTGGAAGAATTATGAACTTTATGTGGTGAAGAAGGAGGGCTGTTAAGCTTATTAGTAGTATGCCCACTAGCTTGTCTCTCTTTTAGTCTTTTCTTCAGATGCTCTTGCATTTTGAGAGTCCTTTCATCTCGCTGAATAAAGTTTGTCCTTCCATGTGGACGAGGCTCTGAAAAGATAATAAAATGTGTAGGTGTTTGTTTAACATTAAAACACAGTTTGTTTTTCTTACCATTTAAATGGTTCTTGAAAGTAAACAAGCAACTGAGGTATTTGACATAGCATGTAAAACCCTGTAAATTCAACCAAGCACTGAGTCTGCCTGAGTCTGTAAGTAGGTAGATCTAGTGCTGATCATGGTTCTCCCCACTTGTGACCAAGCAAAGCCTTGACAGTTTTCACTGCTGCTGCTCAAATGTAGGTGGCAGTAAAATCTCTCAGAAACAAGTTAACTGCATGCTCCTCCTGATTGACTGGAGCTTCTCACGGTTATCAGTAGTATGTCTGGCAGGGATCCAGAGCTGGTCTCTAAATGTGTACAGCACAAAAACAAAGAAGGGGAGGTAGTGGGAAAGGAGGTGCATGTTGAGATGTAAATTATTTTTGAAACACTGCCGATTTTGCTTGTACATACATTAATGTAATCTTTGCCAAGTGGGTATAAATTTCTTACCAAATTTAATCCATATCCAGTTTATTTTTCTGAAGCTATTCTTTTTATTGTTTTTATTCTCTATTTTCATTAGCTCATTTTTTGCCCTTTTTATTTCCCACGTAATTGCAATCCTTCATCTGCCCAATTCTTAAATCTTTGCTTAGTCTGTCTCCCAAGGTTGTGCTGCTCGGCAGCTTTCTTCCCATGACATGTCAGAACACCTACCAAGATAAAAGTTTCAGAGCTGCCTACATGACTCCAGATTTTGAGTCACTTTTGGAGGTGAGATTTAGGTGCTTTTGATTATTCTGCTGCAAGGGTCTTAGCCAAGAAACCTCAGCATCTATTAACCAAACACCAAAGGTGCTTTTGTGTAGAGTTCCTCTTGTCCTCAGTACTCCATTACTGAATATTACTTTAAACAGTGTTTCCCAACTGTTTGATACCTGGGAACACTTTTTTCTAGATCAGAACTAGTGCCACACTTCATTCTTACACCCAAAAAGATAAACATGCACACATTTTTCAAAACATATAAACATACTCCATTTCCCTGCCATAAGAAGTCATACCAATGCTGAGAAGTATTTGGTGACTTCATTTTTTTTTCTTTTCTTTAACAGCACATCTTTTCCTTAAGGAAAGAATCAGTTGCTAAACCAGTGTTTCTCAACCTGTTTAGCCTCAAGACCCACCTCCATAACTTTTCTGAAGTTGTGGAAAAAATAAACAAAACACTGAGATCTAAATTCAGAAAAGACATGATTGGGGGCCTTGAGGCTAAAAAAAGCTGAGAATCATTGATCTAGCTGGTTCCATTTAAGGGCAGTGGGGGTACAACCTATGCCTTCCTCTTTCTACCTCCTGACCCCTGGTTTGTGCCTCCAGGGACAAGGACAGTCTTTGCTGCTAAGGTGGCTCTTGCAGGATCTCGCATGCCAGTGACTACCCCCCATGGCCTCTTCTGTCAGCCCCAAGAATGTAGGAGGAGTGGAGGGAATGAGCTGGGCTGCAAAGTGCAGCTCTGTCTGTGCATCTGCCTGCCTATTCACCTGCAGTGGAGCATGCTGCTGGGAGCATAGGAAAGGGGGCTGCAAAGGGGCTGCATTAAGATAGGGAAGGGTGGGGGAAGGCAATGACAGCAGTAGCCCCAGTGCCTTGAGGAGCAGTCACAGACATTGCTGGGACAGGCACACTGTGCTGGAAGTCAGTGGACACCTTTTACCTCCTCACATGGGGAATCTCACAGCACACTTCCATGGTTCTCATGGCACATTGTTGAGGCACGCTTTGTGAATCACTGGCTCAGAACAACAAAGTCTTCCTTTTAAGGGAGAAGCATTTCATGAGGCCAGGGGTGGGCAATTATTTTGGGTAGAGGGCTGCTTAATGAGTTCTGGTGAGCTACTGAGGGCCACAAGGGTAGCCCCACCCCTTGACAGGTGCCCCACACCCTGGACTGACCAAAAGTCCTACCTCCTAACCCCAATTTTTGTTACCAGAAGTCCCTCCCCTTGTGCCCAGAAGTACTCTTTTTGGGAAGGGGATTTGCCATCTTGGAACAGGGAAAAAACCCAAAACACTAAAAAAAAATCAAAACATTGACAATAACATGTGGTTAATTTTATTTTAAAAACATTTTTGTCCTGATTTGTGTGTGTGTGGTGTATATAGAGGTTCCAAATATAAGGAACTGGGAAATGACTAAGGCAAATACAATTTCTCTATATTTTTATTCAACCAAAAGGGAAAATGATGGGAAGTTTAAGATTATGTTGTGAAGTACTGCAGATATGTGAATTATCACATCTGAGGATTTCACAACACTTTACAAACTATACGCTTAGCCACACCACATCTCTCTTAGGTAAGTAACACTTTTAGTCACTGATAGGGAATTACAGTGGAGAGAGGTTAAATTAATTGCTCAGGGTCACATGGAGAGTCTGCAACAGGACTGGGACAGAATTCTCTTTCCTTCACACCTAATCCTGGTGCACTAACCAGGATCCTGTGCCCCTTTGTGAAGTAAATGATAACACGAGCGATTCTCACCTTGTTCTTGATAAACATGCGGTGGTGGTGGATGCTGGTGAATGAACTGTGGTGGTATTTCTCCTGTCCCTGGAACTGGAGGGTACACTGGATGAGGCGGATGGGGAAGCAAAGCAGGATGAGGATGCATGTAATGTGGCACATGTGGTGGAGGGGGATGAATGGAAGGATGGAATTCAGTTGAGTGTGGCAATACAACCACTTTGCGGACTCCATTTTCTTCCACCACCTGACAGGCGAGGTAAACAACCGAAGGAAAAAGTCAGTAAAACAATACTACTATACATTTACTAAAAGCTCTTTATGCCTATATTCATTTATACTTGTATCTTGACACTGGCCTACAGTTCTAGAGACACTCATTCAGACAGACTTCAACCACATGAAACTCTTCAGGACTTCACTGCAGCAGACCTTAAATTTGAGATAGTGAATCTTAAAAGTGGAGGCTTGCAAATCAGTGTAAAGTAATCCAGAGCCTACCACAAATTATAAAATGTCCTCATTTACTGTTTAACTTGAATTGCCAAACTGTTCATGGGTGCCACCTTTATTGTTCCCAGGGACCCGTGTCAAAAAGTAACAGATTACCTATCTTAGACCTTGTCTCAGGAAAAAAAGATGTGACAGCCCAAGTTAGTTAACATATGCCAATGTGTTTCAAGTGTAGTGTAGAAAAGGCAATATGTATATTAAGTCTATTTTGAGTTTAAGTCGACATGCCCCCCCTAGGCCCTAACTCTTCCCTTTAATATGTTAAAGTACACATACCATTTTCTCTATACGCGATCTCAAATATATTAGCATATTAGATAAATACACAGTAAAGTCCTAAATTAGGAACGTAATTAGGACGAAACATTTTTGGAGAGCAGGTATATAAATAAAAAAGGAGGGACTTAGAAATATAATAAACACCAATGTTTTGGAAGAATTAGTAATGCCTGTTCAGCTAAATCTTACAGACATTTGGAAGACAGGAAGAGTCTGAAATCTACAGAGATCTGTCTATCTGAATAATGGGTAAATATGTTTATGGCTACAAAACACTGACACTTGTCTTTCAGCACCTGGAGGTAAATCGATTAAAAAACTGTCAGGTTCCTCGAAAATTGTTATCATAGAGGCCACGTTTTTCAGTACCCACACTTCTGATTGGTCCCAAAACCTCTGAATTGGTGCTGGGAGATGAATCAGACTGGTAGTATTCAAATTGTTCATTCATAGCCAAAACGAGAGACTTCACTGACACTGGAGAGAGATTTTTCCTGGTCAGAAACTCAACAAAAAGCGATTATTGCATCTTCTGAAACCCCACTTGAGGCAAAGAACAATCAGTTATATTCCCTTCCTTTTGTTTCTCTACCTCCCAAACAGCTTCAATAGTTGTTGAATGATAACATGGAAGACATGTTAAGAAGACACAACGTGTGTTCTGATGAAAGAAGGAAAAGCAGACACTACAGCTTTTTCTGTTTAATGCTCATTACACTTCAGAAGACAAATTTTATACTGGTCTAAATTCAGATTACTCTGTACCCTCCCTCCTTTGCCACTTCCTTTATCAATTGTCATCTCCACTCGTTGCGCTACATTTTAAATTTAAATTACAAATGCTATGAGTCGCAGACTGTTTTCTGCAAGTGTTTAACACATCACTGGGTAATATAAAATAATGATAAAGTGTTGATCATTCAGTGATGTAGGTAGGAGAAACCAGTCTAAATACATGTCAAAGACAAGACTGATAAAAATCAAATTTTACACAGTCCTCAAAGTCAGTCATGTGAAATAAAAAGTTATTTAATTTTAAATGCTTTTTTTTTTTTTAAGCAATAGATGGTTACAAGACTTATACATTTGAGACATTTGTATTAAATACTGGTCTACATAAAATTAACACACTGGCCAGGGTCAGACATTCAAAAAGCCTAAGCCTGAATTGATTCAATCTTTACAGGTTAGCATAACCTGGCTAGGCTGAACTGGTTTGTAACTGGACAGACATTTTCTTTGGACTCAGGAAATTCAGGCACATGCCTGCAGTGGCTCAGGCTGGAAGCTAGGGGGCACTAGAGCAGCCTTCCTTCCCTTCTGTAGGGAGCTGAACTGAAGGGGGTGTGGCCAGGCTCAGGCAGGACTCTCATTAGGGAGGTCTGCCTGCATGGTCCCAGGCTTTTCCCCACTGGCAGCGCAAGGGGCAGGAGTGTTGCAAATTGACAGGTGAGCAAGCCAGTAGGGGGCTGATAACAGTGTTAATCACCTCATCAGCAAAACAACAGCCTCTCTCCACTAGTTCAAACTCTTCTTAAACAGCTTACCAGCTGACCTTATCCATTAGCTCCACAAAGCCCTAGGCAGTCACTTTTCTGTCTGCCTGTTCCTGTAAAATTGGAGACACGCACACAGATACCTCTTGACATTAGCTAGCATACCACAAGCCTAGGTTCTGTGGGGCTGGGGTCCGTGCAGTGGAAGATGGGAGGGAGGGGATTCCTGCTTAAGCAGCAAAGGGAGGGGGGTATGGCAGAGGGAAGCCAGGCAGACCCTGCAGTGCCTGCAGTCTCTGCTGGAGCTCCAGCGAGGGAGCAGAGGGGAGGGGCCAGCCCTGCTAAAGCAGAGCCCCACCCAGCCCAGAGATCATGCTGGGAAGGTGGGGGAGTCTGGTTTATTTAAATCCATTTTCAATGTATTTGAACCAGCAAGGCGTCTGGGACAGATATTGCATAAACTGGCTTGACTCAAATTAGTTAAGTCTGATCCTATATTCAACCAGGTTTATCTCAAACTGGTTTCAGCATTTTCAAAAACTGGTTTATATACACTGAACATCTATTCTGTTACAGGTTTAAACTAGTTTCTGATCACTTAAATTGGTTTGTGTGTAATGTCTGTCCCTAGCCACTGTGTTCAGTAAACCCATCTTCAATCCTAATCTCTGTACAGAACAGATCCACAGGAGGCCTCAAATGCCTCTACACAAACACTAGTAGTATGGAAAACAAGCAGGAGGAACTTACCCTCCTGCTACCTGACACCAACCTGGACAATAGTGGGGATCACTGAAACATGGTGGGATTCAACGCATGACTGGGCGGTGAATGTCAAGGGCTACAGGCTGTACAGGAGGGACAGGATAGGAAGGAAAGGTGGGGGCGTGGCACTCTACATTAAGGAGGAATACACATCCTCGCCAATTAGCAAAGAATCAGAGAAGGGGCACTCTGAAGTGCTTTGGGTTAGAATATAAGGTAGTCGAGGGGAAAGAGACTTAATGGTAGGGTCTACTACAGACCTCCCAACCAAGGGGAAGAGCTAGACCAGGAATTCTTAAGTCAGCTCATGGAGTTAGTGAAGTCAAAGGATGTGGTCGTCATGGGGAACCTGAAACTTTCCAGACATCTGCTGGGAAGAGCACTCAGCCAGGTCTGACCGCTCACGTAAGTTCCTAGCCAGAATGCAGGACCTCCATCTAACCCAGGAGGTGCACAGCCCCACCAGGGGAGATGCCTTGTTGGACCTGGTGCTGGCCATGGGTGACGACCTGGTGAGGGGGCTGCGGATGCTCGATCACCTGGGCGACAATGATCATCGCTTGCTGGAATTCACCATCCAGTGCAAGGTGGCAAAGGCCTACAGCAAGGCAGCAGCCCTAGATTTCAGGAGGATGGACTTCAATGAGCTAAGGAGAATAGCTGGGGAAGCACTGAGGTCTCGAAGGGGAGGGGAGCCAGGTGTCCAAGAAGAGTGGTCGCTCCTTAAGGAGACAACCCTCCAAGGCTAAAGGGAGGTAATCCCAATACGGATCAAAGGGAGCAGGAGGGCACATAAGCCCCCATTGCTCACCAAAAGCATCCAGGAATGTCTCCTAGCAAAAAGGGAGGCGCACACCCAATGGAAGGGAGGGGCCATCAGCAGGGAGGACTATACTGCAGTTGCTCAGGGATGCAGGGGGGCAGTCAGGAAGGCTAAGGCAGAGATGGAACTGGGACTAGCTTCCTGGATCAAGGACAACAAGTAGTCCTTTTTTAAATACACAGGGGGCAAAAAGAAGGTTCTGGGTAACATGGGGCCCCTGCAGGACATGCTAGGAAATTTGGTCCTCGCACCAGATGACAAGCCAACATATCTAAAGATTTCTTTGCCTCCGTTTTCCTAAGCAGGGACTGGAACAGTCACCCCCCTCTGGGCCCCCCTTAGATTCCAGCGGAGGTGCACCTAGGCCAAAGGTTTGTGAGGAACTAGTTAGGGAACTTCTGGAGGGACTGGATGTATTCAAATCAGCTGGTCTGGATGATCTCCAGCCTTGAGTACTGAAGGGAATTAGCTGAGGTCATTGTGGGACCCCGGCACGGCTGTACAAGCACTCGTGGTGCTCTGGTGAGGTGCCAGAGGATTGGAAGAGGGCCAGTGTGGTTCCCATCTTCAAGAAGGGGAGGAAGGAGGACCCGGAAAACTACAGGCCAGTTAATCTTACCTCAATCCTGGGCAAGCTTTTTTGAGAAAATTATTCAGGCGCATATTCATGAGGGGTCAGCAGGGGAGACTATGCTTAAGGGCAACCAACACTGGTTCATTAGCAGCAGGTCCTGTCAGACCAACCCCTTCTATGACCAGATCACCAAATCCTTAGACGCAGGGGTAGCAGTGGACATAGTCTTCCTGGACTTTTGGAAGGCCTTTGACACCGTCTTTCACCCTGTTCTCATTAAGAAACTGGGAGACTGTGGTGTCGTCACCCACACAGTCAACTGGGTTGCCAACTGGCTGGAGGGCCGCACCCAGAGAGTGGTGGTGGACGGGTCATTTTCGACTTGGAGGGATGTGGGCGGTGGGGTTCCGCAGGGCTCGGTCCTCGGGCCCGCACTGTTCAACATCTTCATCAGTGATTTGGACGAG
>NW_017728916.1:3686038-3700366 GCF_001723895.1 Crocodylus porosus
AGGGCAGCTAGGATCTGGAACCAACTTCCAAGAGAAGTGGTGCTGGCTCCTACCCTGGGGGTCTTTAAGAAGAGGCTAGATGTACACCTTGCTGGGGTCGTTTGACCCCAGTACTCTTTCCTACCATGGCAGAGGGTCGGATTCGATGATCTGCTCAGGTCCCTTCTGACCCTAGAAACTATGAAACTATAAAAATTGAGTTATTCCAGTCAAAATCAAATGGATGACCCAAAGGTATTACGCAGTATCAATATTACTACAAAGTTCCTCTTATTCAGGATATAATAAAACAGATCGGTTTCACAAAAAAGGACCATATGTTTTATTCTGCTAGCTCCTCCACAAGTCTCCGATAGAAGCATGTTTTGTTTGGCTAAGTCTTCTTTGCAGCATTTCCTAGTTGGCTGAACAGGAACTGCGGATGTGGAACTGCTACTAATGCCAAACACACATTATGAAAAGCTCCTCAATAAAAAAAGACAGAAAAAATACTTTTTGGTCATATTGTTCTCAAGGGAAAGAAAATGTGTCAACTCATGGGTTATGATGACAAAGTCAGCTATGATGTAACCTCAAAAACGCATTTGTAATTTTGTAACAATGCCATTATTTTTGATGGACTATCAGCATTTTTTTAAATATAGGTATTATATAAAACAGATTATGTTTAATTTTAGATTAAGAGGCTAATTATGCAAATTAATCCATTATCATGTTCCTATTTTAAATAGTTCCCTTTTTTCCCCTCTAAAAACAACTTTTCTACAATGAGCTAATTACATTCACTAAAGCTAAGTAAGTCTAAAATTCATGGCCAAGTTTTATAGATTAGATGGAAAATAGAAACTGATGACAAAGGAAAAAAGTGAGTTGTCAGTTGGAAGTGGGCACAGAGCCCATTATTTCAATATTTCATTCCATTCCATTAGAAGCCAGTGTTACTACTTTTTACTTACTTCTGTACATCTTTGGGAGCAGAAAGTTAAGTCTTTATGTACACTAAGCTGAGATGAGTTAAAAAACCCAAACTTTTTTTTTAAACTTGGTTTCTAATATCACTTATCCTTACCACAACCACCAAATAAATTATTTTAGCTGAGACTATTTAAATATCATTCCCACACTGTTCATGCTCCAATACACATTAGGTTTGAGCTCTGAACCATCTAAGAGGTGCACAATTATGATATTTTTTTTTGGTCAGAACACCATAATATGACACTATATAAGGACCTTTCATTCTGAAAGGTTGTTATTGTCCTTCCAGCAAAGTTTTGGAACTCAACTAAAGCCTCCTCTTCACATCTGAAAGTCTCTCCCTACTCTTGTTCTGAGATTATTCCAACTAAAAAACATATTTTCAGCTTGTTCATTTCGTATTTAGCCAGTGCTTTGTTTAGTCATTTGCCCTGTTAGGCTCACATATCAACAACACTTATGAAATTATCTGAGGGAGCTAGCACACATCTTCAAGACTATGTTTAGTTGCAGTGGCAGCTACACAAATCCACTGTAGCAGCAGGCAGGTGTCTGCTCAGAGACTATGGAGTGAGCTACTCAAGCATACTAAGTGACAAATTTTCTGAACAAACTAAGAACCCACTCTTTGTCTCAGGTTTACACTTCTTAAACTACTTATCTATTCCTGTGGAATATCAACCAGATAAAGAGCTTTGAAACCCCTGAAGCCCTATGGAAAAATATTTTGTAAGAACAGAAGATCTAAGGAACTGTCTTTATACAGACCAGGAAAAAGGAGGTCAGCAGCAATAAGTCCTGAGAACTAGAAGACAGCATTCACAACTGAACACATCGGGCTATGGAACAAGCTTCAAAAGTTCAGACAAATTAAAACCTAACCACCAATTCCAGAATATAGTGCAAAACTCTTCTCACAACCAGAATGCTTTAATACCAACCAACCTAACTGGGAAGAGTCAAGAGCAGGTCTCTCTCTGAAGTCCTTTACAAATCTAATTTATTTGTGCGGGTGGGGATTATATACTTCAGATTGGTGCTAAAAAAAAAATAATTAAGATGACCAGTCATTTCAAAACAGACCCCAAAGCATCATCCTGTATGTATTTGGTAAATGCTTAGTTGGGGGAAAAAAAGTCATACTGGTTAAAAACTCCCAATTCCATGATCTATTCCTGTGAGTTAACTATGATCTGATGATTACAATATCTGGCAGTAATTATTCACCGAACTGAAAAGCAGCATCCTCCATGGACTTCTTAATAGCAACAGCCAAAATGACCGGTATTAAAATTTAGATGGTATCCGCTTACAAAGAAAAAAAATGTATTAGAATATGATTAAATATTTTTTAATAATGAAACTGTTATTGAGAGAAACTCCTTGCAACTTACATGAGGCTCTCCCACTCAGTGAAAGACAAAGATGGCTTTAAGATTCTGAGCAACTAACCAGATTTGGATATGAAATTCCTAGTTCAGTAGAGGTCGATCGTATAGGCACTTGGCTTTGAAAGTCTCAGCCTAATGCTATATACAAGCCATCTGATATAAAAGATCCGTCTTGTGAAGAAAACCACAACGCTTACAAACTGTAGTATTAAATATCTGATGCATCAATTCCACGGACTAAATTTTTGGAAACTGTCTTTAATTTTTGTTAGGGTTGCAAAGAACAATAGTTTTAATGAGATATTTGAATAACCATACATTAATAACTACCTGAGATACATAACCAGGAGGCACAAATATTGGAGGCATTGAACCATTTGGTGACATCAGAGGAACGTGTGCTGGACCTGAAAAGGAACAGTTCAGATTTAAAAATGTCAGCACTTTTCATGACAGAGGGTATCCCAAATATAACAGTTACTCCCTGACCAAATATGATAGCCTCCATTAGGTAATCAATACATCTATGAAGGCACCTAAACTGCAAAATAAACAAACAAACAAACAAACAAACAAACAAATAAATAACCCCCCCCCAACATTTAGACTCCAAATCCATATTGATGAATTTATGGTTGGGCAACTAAATTTAAAAGATAGGCTTTAATGATAATGATTGTGAAAGAAACACTTATGAAAACGCTAAGTAAACTTGCACAGGATGGACCATGTCCTTTTTTTTTTTTTTTTAAAAGAATTTTTTTAACAACTTTTTATTAGCAGGAATGGGCATGTGAAAAGTATAGCACATGGAATATGCTTAAATTGGCGATGTCCAGGGTACAGGCAACTGGCCAGATCCAGTAAAGCTATTTCACTTAGTCTGTGGGGTTCCTGAAGGGGTTAAGAATTCAGGGTGATGCCTGCTACTGAATTCCTGGGTGTGGAGCCCTGCTAGGCAAGTAAGTGGGCTGGGGAAAGAGGAGTTGATCCGGGAAAAGAGTAGCACACTTAAGAAGAAATGAAAAAAGAATGAACACTACAGATGATCACTACAGGAAAACATTCTGAGGTAAACATCGTAAAAGCTATTCCAAACTTGGAAGTGCTGAGCTCTATAATTTAATCCTCTAGGGACATTCTGAAAGCAGGTTTAAAATTTGCAGAATTTTACTATTTTTTTTCTCCTAAGCACAACAGCATTTGTAAATGTACACAGCAGAGCAGAATCTACTCCTGAATAGCAGACTACAAGTACACCGCAGTGCACTGAGATCCTATCATACAGTATCCAAAACAGTCTAGCCTGGTGTGGCAGAAACCCCCAGTATATTAAGTGTTAACATTCTGAGGAGTCAGCTATTTACACTAATTGGAGTTTACAATGATGTTCTAACTGGCTTCTATGAACTATCAGCAAAACTTGTTGCTTATAATTAGCAAAGTTAAACCGATAAAATTTAACTTTTTCTACAGTTTCAAGTAGCTTCCTAGCTACCCTTAACATTATAGATGGGACAAACTACTGTGTTGCGCTACTAAGAACATGTAAACATGCCTATAATAAATTATGTAGTAGAAGTTTTAAAGCAGTTTTATGATTGCTTTTCTAAAGTTGAACAAAACATTTGATGCCATACATTTGAATTTCCTTTACCTTGGATACACTGGATATGTCCATCATCAGTTCTAATTGTGAAAGTTTCTCCTGGATTTACCTGCACAAGAATAACCTGAAAAAAAATTCCCATGATTTCAATGAAAGTTATATTTACTTCAGAGTTTAAAAAAAAAAAAAACTTTCAGTTTCATTTTCAAAAAATTAGGTAATAAACATGTACATTTTTTATATACGCAAAACAGCAAGTAAAAAAAAATACTAATAAACAGCGTGAGCTGAATTCCCAACATATCTTGATACAAAGTAAATTATCCTTTTTTATGAAAACTCAAAATGGTTTTGATACCTACCAGAGGCCTGATCCATGGAAAGAATAGCTAAGCTTTGTCTTTTCTGTTTTGCTTTCTATGCCACTTCTTTTACTTAAATACCAAGTGATCCAAAATATAAATTATGCAAAGAGAATTCACTTTGCTTTCCATTATCCTCTATAATTCTCTTAACCTCAGAACTAACTAGATTGACAGGAATGGGTATATGGAGAGAGAGTATTTATAGAGGACATTCTACCCTTGAGTCCATCCTGTTTCCTCACTGAAAGTAGGTTAAAATGTAGTTTAACAATAAGTTCTCAAAAGACCTCAATTAATTTTTTGTTATTCAGCTATTTCTGGATTTAATACTTTCCATTTGTACAGAAGAATGTCTGGGAGTTTTACATTCAGACTCCTTCATTAAAACAAATGTCAAATCCATCTTCTACACTCTACAGCTTCCAAAAGGCCTGGTAATTTTGCATAGAAGAAAACATGATTACGCAACTATGGTCAAAGGTTAAGCTCCTCAAATCAACACCAACATATCCACATCTACTTTCACAAAGATTCCTTTGACATCTGTCAATCTTTTTCAGGCTCGTTTTATTATTATTTAAAATAGCTGGATACATCAAAAACTTGAAACTACTGACAGTTACTACACCCTCCTGACATTTTTATGATTTCATTATGATATATTAACCCTTTCCATCATAAACTGACATTTGGATTCAATCTTTTTATCCAATGGGAATTCTGGCCTTTAAGGCCCTCTCTACAGTTACAAGTAGCATGCAATTAACTGGTTAATTACCTTAAAGACCAGCTACACACACACAAACACAAAGTAGTTATCACATGATAAAAAGCTTCAACCAGCTATAAAAAGTCAGACCTCTAAAATGTGTACTGACTTCATAGGTGGTTGCTACCCAGCTTTAAATCTGCATGTGTAGCAGGATCTAGCTTGTGGCTGGGAGCCATGTGAGCTGACATGGTTGCCGGGATGAAGCAAGACTTGGGGATAAAAGCTGCCATCATCCCTAAGGCTCAGGGGTGTGTGAAACCCCCAGCCCACACATGGCTCAGCCCTGGCTGTGTGCGCTCTTAGTCCCCAGGGGGCATGGTAAGAGATGCAACTGCGTGGATCTAAAATTAAGGCTACAAAGCTTTAGCAAAGACTGCTATTTAGAAGGCAGACCATTACAGACACTGGAATAAATTTCATGCAACCGTCCTAACTAGTTATATAAAAAAACTGCTAAAAAAGAAATTTTTTTAAAACAAAACAAGGAAATTATATGGTTCTCTGCTATTCTCTGTTCATTATACTGTTACATTCATGTAAATACATACTAAGAATATGCTTATGCTCCATTTGTTGTTATATGGCTTACCTTGGCTTTAGCTTCCTGTAAGTGTTCTAGTATTTGTATGTGTTACTTTGTTATAATCAACCCTTATGCAATACCTACTCTGTACCTTGTTGGGAGAAGAGTATGCAGAAGTGAACTTACATGATGCTAACTTAAATCTTGGAAATAACTGCTGTGGCATGTTATTGACTGAAGTACCATGAATTCTGGTAACAAAGGGATTTAGTTTAAGTGGACGCCACATAGTTATTTACCTTGTATACAATCATCGTCAAGCTCAAATACGCATGCATCAGGTAGACTGCCCACCGTTTTGATTAAAACATGTTTCAAGGGGGGGGAGGAAATCAGTATTAGGACCGCAGAATGACCCTGGAGCTGTTTAAACACATTTGAAGTTCAGCTCCCAGACTACCGTACCAGGCAGCAGTTTGGGGAGGAAGCGAGCAGCCAACAGCAGTGAAAGAACAGGGACTATTTAGAAATGCTGGACATAAGTTCACAGGGGTGGATGGGATGTACCCAAGGGTGTTGAGTGAGTTGGCTGATGAGATTGCAGAGCCATTGGTTATCATCTTTGAAAACTCATAGTGATCAGGATTGGTCCCAGATGACTGGAAAAGGGCAAATATAGTGTCCATCTTTAAGAAAGTGAAAAAGGAGTATCCAGGGAACTACAGACTAGTCAGCCTCACCTCAGTCCCTGGAAAAATCATGGAGCATATCCTCAAGGAATCCATTTCTAAGCACCTGGAGGAGAAGAAGGTGATTAGGAACAGTCAGCGTGGATTCACCAAGGGCAAGTCATACCTGACCAATCTGATTGCCTTCTATGATGAGAAGATTGGCTCTGTGGATGCAGGAAGAGCAGTGGATGCAATATACATTGATTTTAGCAAGGGTTATGATATGGTCTTCCACAGCATTCTTGCAGGCGGGCTGAATGAATGGACTGTAAGGTTGACAGAAAAGTGGCTGGAGCATCAATGGCTTGATGTCTAGTTGGCAGCCACTATCAAGTGAAATGCCACAGGGATCAGTCCTGGGGCTGGTTTTGTTCAATATCTTCATCAATTAACTGGAAGATGGCATACAGTGCACCCTCAGCAAGTTTGCAGATGACACCAAGCTGGGGGGAGTACTAGATATGCTGGAGGGTAGGGCTAGGATTCAGAGAGACCTAGACAAATTGGAGGATTGGGCCAAAAGAAATCTCATGAGGTTCAACAAGGACAAGTGCAAAGTCCTGTACTTAGGACAAAACAATCCCATGCACCAGTACAGGCTGGGGGCTGACTGGCCGGGCAGCAGCTCTGCCAAAAAAAGGCCTGTGGGGCTACAGTGGACAATAAGTTTAATATGAGCTAATAGTGTGCCCTTGTTGCAAAGACAGCTAACAGCATACTGGGCTGCATCAGTAGAAGTGTTGCCACCAGGTCAAGGGAAGCAATTATTCCCCTTTACTTGGCACTGGTAAGGCTACATCTGGAGTACTGTGTTCAGTTTTTGGGGCCACCCTACTACAGAAAGGATGTGGACAGATAACAAAAATGGTGACGGGGCTGGGGAACACGACTTATGAGGAAAGATTGAGGGAACTGGGCTTATTTAGTCTAGGGAAGAAGAGACAGAGGGGATTTAATAGCAGGCTGAAGGGGGGCTTCAAAAGGATGGAGCTACACTGTTCTCAGTGGTGGCAGATGACAGAACAAGCAGCAACTGTCTCAAGTTCCAGCAAGAGAATTTAAGTTAGATATTAGGAAGAATTTTCTTACTAGGCAGGTAGTAAAACATTGGAGTAGATTACCCAAAGTGGTGGAATCTCCATCCTTGGAGTTTTTTAAGACCTGACTAACCAAACGTTGGCCGGGATGATCTAGTTGGGGGTGGTCCCATCTTGAGCTGGCGTTGGGCTAGATCAGTGTTTCTCAACTTGTGGGTTGCAAGAATATATGAAAGGGCCATGGACAAACTTTAAAAATGGACCAACAAACTATAAAAATGGATTCTCCTTTAAAAAGAGAAAAATATGTGGGAAACCATGGCTTTTTCCTTGCAGGCCGTCAGAGTTCCAGCTTGCAAAGGGCTGCTTGGGGCCCCCCATCACTCGCACCCCCCTACTGTGGGTCTGGGAAGCAGTGGGTCAGGAGTGAAGGGCACTGGGTAGGGACTGGCCATTGGTGTTTAAAAATGGGTCTTCATACAAAAAAGGTATGAGAGAACGACTGAATGAGATAGCCTCCAGAGGTCCCTTCCAATCCTAATTTTCTATGATTCTATGAACACATGGTCCCTGCTCTCATGACCTTACATGAACCTTAACGTCACAAAAATTGTACCTGGAGATAAAAACTCACCCTGTAAATGCACCCTGTAAACAGCCCTCTTAAGACAGCACTACTACTGTCTGTTTCTGATTCATGAAAGTTGTGCGAGGAAGATAATAAATAACAAATAACAGGCCCTACTTAAAAAGTTGGCACGCTTAAAGTAGGTCCATCCATTTGGCAAAGCAGCTTTGTCACTTGTGTATGACTTGAAATAAGTAAAAGGGAAGAGAGATGTTGCTTGTTTTAGGAAAGTAGGAGCAATCTATCATTAAGGGACAGAAGTGAGGTGGAATGGAGCAAAAATAAGTAAGTAAGTAAGTAAATAAATAAATAAAACGCAGTGATCTACCAGAGCATGACAGAGAATAGGCAAATTAATTTGCTTGCTAAGAAGCAAGGTTGCTGAGGAGACGGAAGCCAGCAACCAGACACTTAATCTGATGGCAAACTTGAACTCCAAAAGGTAGACATGTTCAATAAAGGCAAAAGCAAACTGTGTGAACTTTCAGAGAACCTTGAACAGCCACGTCCAAGATTTTTTACTAGGAAATGGTTTGGAATCTCCAGATTCTCACAGACTGTTCAGAAAACTGAAGTGTATTTTAACCAGAAAGACTCTAAAGCCAGTGCTGCTCAAGGGTCTCGCTCTGCAGGCCAAATGAATGGCAGGGCATGGGTCCATGCACTGGGATTGGGCTCTGGGCCACCTCTGCACACCTGATCTAGCGCACAGGGCCACAGACCTGCAGACAGCCCCACAGGCTGGATGACAGTGTTGGGGGTTGAGCACCTCTGCCCTAAGTGAACCAAAAGAGATTCCTGATGAAATCAAGTTGATCTGAAACATTTCCTGGACTGGAATTCCAAGACTGCATTCACTTTACACAGGGAAAAAAAAAATTTAAAAACCCTTTGGAGCTCATAACAATTCAGTTTGGCCAATGTTAGCAGTACTGGGAAACTTGCCAGACTCCCATCACACTATGCTGCAGATGACTTTTAATACTTTTAAGAATCTACCAAGGTGAGCACCATTTGAAAAAGTATTGAAAAACAATGGTCACATTTTACTTTAAGGTTCTTTGCCTCCACACTCATGTCTTTTTCCACATGGTAACTTTATACATTTCTATCAGACTCCCTACTTGCTTCATTTTTGCTTTACACCACCTGCTGTACCCAACTGAAAGGAATAAAGGCTTTTGCTGTATCATGTGTCTTATTTCTGCAAAATAACCCTTGTGCATTAATTTTAAAATAAACCCATTTTGATTAATCTGTCCTTTTGCATAGTATGGCAAAACACAACAAAAAATATCTTGCTTTCAGTTATACAGCAATCCTAACTTTACTTTCAGAATGTAAATGTTGGACTCTTTGGCTTGTAAAAGTATCTACTCTTTGGAGAAACTGCAGCAAAGGGGTAAGCAGAGTCTATCACATGAAAAAAGGATGGCAACATGATGCAGTTGTTATAAACTTTTGATCAGATGTGCTGGGATAGGACAAGTTGACAATTATCACAAAAAACACTAATGTAAATAAAGATATATTGCTTCTTTAAGAGGCATAGCCATTATTTTCAGAACAGAACACAAAAAAACCCCCCTGAAGTCTTATACATTTTAATTTCATAGCCTTTGACATAAGCCTCATGTTAAAGTGTTAAAGGACAGAACAAACACATTTAGCCAGGAAACAAAGAAGGTCTAGTCCAGCTAAAAATAAATGAGTGTCTAGCTTTGCTGTGTCATGATCAAAGTTGTTCTAATTAACAACCCAATGGACTAACACAAAATTCTAGATGCCTAGCTCGTTATAATGGTATGCAGAGGACACTTCTAATTTAAAACCTGTGGGAGCTCCTTAAGGATTACTTGTACCATTTTCTACTTTGTGTTTACCCTTCATATTCCATTGCAAAGTGCATTAAAGCAGAAAAACCTCACCACAGTAAAACACCAATTTACATGGACACTTAACTTTACTGCTTTAAAGAAGGAAGTAATACTTCACGGATTATTTACTGCTGATGTTATTCAAGCAAAACTGTAAAGACACAAAATAACTGTTACAATAAACAATAAAGCGTATTATGCCATAAAAGCAACTGTTGCATCTGGCCCATACATTGCTTTCAAAGGTACACTTCCAAATCATCTAAGAACTAAATGGCTTGGGGACAACAAAACTATACACTGTTTTTGAGTTCTACATATTGCAGCGAACATCTCAAACTACATTTTCACAGCACTAAACACCAAATTTTATGTAGTGCAATAGCAAGAGAAGACTGGGTTTAGGAAGCCTCCAGACAGGGAGGCTCTAATCACTGTCCATGCAAAACTGCTCAAACAGATAAATCCCCAATGTCTGTCAGGAGACGAGTCACATTATGAAGATGGAGAATTCTTAGTGTGCACTGGGTGCTCTACAGCAGGGGCTGTCAACCAGGGGTTACTGAGGCTGCCCTAGGGGGTATTCATGGGCAAGTGGGGACAGAGCATTGCCATGCAGCATCCCGCGCTGCCGTGCAGGCGCTGTCTGCCCGTGCAGACATGATGCATGTAAATTTAGGAACTGGTGTGCAGTATAAGGCAAGCAGGCACTAGTAAAAGAGGCAAAGATACCTCCATAGCATACAAATACATTCAACAGCAGATGGCTCAGCTAGCTGCCAATATTGTATACAAACAGAAACTACAATCCTTCCTTCAGTACACTGTTAAGCTTAGAGTGAAAATACCTCCAGAGACCACTGTATATGCAGAGTGACATTTTCAAAGGCTTTCATGGTGCCAAATCAAAATAAATGTTATTGGACCAATGAAATGCATCCCTCAGGGGTACTTCCCTGCCAAACTTCAAATTTGTACTCCCAGCTGTTGCTCTTATAAACCTCTTTCAAGGCAGCTGAAAAATGTCACAAGATTTTTTGTTTTCTTAACAATCAGGAAATTGTACTTGTTCACTCATACAGAAGTGACTGAACCATTTTTGCTTGATCTTTATTTAATATTAAATATTCATCTCCATACAGAGATCAAGCATTAAACATATCATCTCTAAAAAGGGGAAGATTTCTGAAAATTAAGAGTGAAGACTGCAGATTAGAAGAGAAACTTTTGATCAGATTTAAATAACAGTAGTCAAGCTCCCACAATAACTAAATACAGCTAAGGCACAAAACTCCATGAGGCCAGTGGAGGTCTGTGTAGCTGGACAGGACACTAGAAATGTGCAGTGGCAAAGGCAGCAGAGAGGAGGAGCAGTCTGGGAAACTACCAGGACATTGCAGTTGCTCTGTTGAACTCTTAAGACCAAAGAAATAAAGAGCCACTCCACCAGTTCTCAAATTTTATATGTGAAGTAACTGTTTTTACTGCATAGCTCCCACTGGAACTGCACAGCTGGCAAAGCTTACTGTGTTGAGGAATTTGTTTCACAATTTAGGAGTCTTTGATGGCAACAGCTGCCTCAGTAAGCCTCCCACAGAATGCCTATACACGAGCAGACTTAATTAATGTCTACTCAATTGAGTCTGCTGGAGTATAGCAATTACTGCGCTCCAGCATCTCGCGTATCAGCATCCCCACACTTCAAAATGGTGGCAGGGGCACTTTATCTAAAGCTTGCTCAACGAGCTTTAGATAAAGTACCCCTTCCGGTGTTTTGAAGCGTGGGGACACTGATACACAAGATCCTCTGGGCGCTTTAATTAGAGCACCCCTGCCCCCCACCCCAGTACAAACACCCTTAGTTCCCAAGAAAGTTTTAGCTCAGCAGCACCCATTCCTTAGTCAGAATAAGATCGCTGGTTCTTACACTGTAGCTCTATTTGCTATCCTGCACAATTTATCACCCTTTCATAGCTTTGCTCTCCAGGTCAGCAGTGCACAAAACCCATTGAACCTGTCATCCTGTGTGAAACCTCAAAACACACAGCCTGGGAAGAAAAGGACAGAAGAGTGGAATCAGCTCATTTCTAACCCTGCCTCCCAAGATTCTCCCTGCCAGTAAATTTCAGCCTTTCCAGGAGGGCAGTGAATTCTGGCAAATTTCTTACAATAAATTTTGCACAGACTTGCTTTTTTTTTTTTTATAAAGTTAATGACAGCCAAAACTGAGTTTCTAAGACTGAAGGTGACCTCCTATTACCCAGTGTCAGTCACTCCCAAATAATTATGCTGCACAAAGATGGAGTTAAAAGCAAAGAAATAAAGGTAACCATTCACGTTCCTGCTCAGAATACTTTCACTTTAGACAGTTATTCCATTTTGTTGAAATATGCACACACAAGGTGACAAAAAAAGTTCTGCTTAAGTTTCCAAATTTGTCTTTCATATGCTGCAACTTCTACTGACTGAGAGAACTAATTCAGATACTTTGCTCCCTCAATCTTAGTTTACATATATAAACTGTCATTAATTATTTTAATGTAGGACTAGACCAGGGGTGAGCAGACTGTGGACCACAGAGCCACTAGATCCAGCCTGCAAAGTGGGGACTTTGGCAGCAAGAGGCTTTGCCTGTAATATTCCTTCACTTTTAAAGGACAGTAATTTTCTTCTGAACTAACAGAAATATCACCTAATACATTTACTGTTATATTAATGAAATTTAAATTAGGAACTACTACAACTTTTTTTCCAAACAAAAAAATAATCTTGCATTTCATGTGGCAGCTTCCTCAATTTCAAAAATTTCCAACAATTCAGAAGCAAGGATTTCCAAATCTACATAGAATGCTATGGTATTACTACAGTTCACTAATTTCACAGTTTTATATAAATAAAAATGTTTTTCAGTATTAAACCAAGCAGCGAAAATCTTAACTGAAAAAAACAAAACAAAACCCACAAACCCCACTTCACTTTAAATTAATTAGAGAAAGCAACTTGGATATCTCCTTTCTAAAACACACCAAGCATCTACTTTTATTAAGGATTTATTAAAGTTCCAACTAAGAAGAAAAAAAGGCTGTTGACATGCTGTCTCTATTTTCCATATGCTTTCAGATGCTTAAGTGTAGTTCGTGTGTGAACAAATAACAATATGTTTAAGTTAATGAGGGGCTTGAGCTACCATATTTACCTCTAGATTTGAAGCCTTTAGTTATTTTCTTTTGAATATTCTATAAAAGAGAACTGCTGGCCCTGGGTCACAGCTGCAGTCCTCTAAAGTTACTAGGTTCTTGACATTATACAAGTTTCCCTCACTTCCTGCAGGTTCTGTATATGCAAATTCACTCTTATGCAATTATACTTTTTATACCCAAAAATTGTTATATGCAAGGTAAATTCACTCTTATGTGATCGGCAGCAGTGGGAAGACAAGAAAAGGCCATGGGTAGGGATTGAGGCTCCAGCAGTGAGGAAGGGAGCAGCGAAGAGCAGGGGCTGGGGTGAGCAGGGCCTCGATCTGCCCCCCCCAGTGGTGAGGAAGGGAGTGGGGCCTGGGGCAGAGGAAGGCTCAGCATAGCTGAGGGGGGGCACAGCTCCTGCTGCTACAGGCTAGGGCTGTGCGAAGATGTGCCTGGGGCAGGCAGTGGGGGTGCTGGGAGGGAGGCTATGGGAGGGGCTGGAGCCATCACAAAATTCACCATTGCCCTCCCACAAACCCTGCTCCCAGTGCTGCCACCGCTCACCCTGAGTGCAATGCAGCCCAACACCCCCCACCCTGCTGGGAAGAGCCTGGCACAGCCCTTGGTCCCAGTCCATAGCAGCAGAAACTGTGTCCCCGTCCCACCTGTGCAGCGCCTGCCTCTGCCCCAGCCTCACTCCCTCCTTCATCACCGGCGGGAGAGGGAAAGGGGGGCAGATCGAGGCCCACTCACCCCAGCCCCTGGGGCTGGGCTTTTCCCAGCAGTTGGAGTTGGGCTGTGCTGCACTCAGGGCAGATGGCAATGGCACTGCAAGGGCTTGCGGGGGCTACAGTGAATTCTGGAGTGGTTGCATCCCCTCCTATAGCTCTCTCCTGAGGGGCGCGGCTATGGCAAATTTGCAGGTAACTGCAGCACCTCTCCCCCCCATCCCCAAGCACAACCTGGCCCAGCCCCAGCAGACTTACCTGCAGCTGATGCAGTAGAGTTGTTGGAACGTATCCTTATTTGTTACCTTGTAAAGTGGGTTCCCTTTATATGAATTTAAGTTATGCACAGTTTTTCAGGAACACATCTACTGTATAAAGCTCTCTATGTGAAGGAAAGCTACATGTCCCTGCAAGCCGATGTTGGCGACCGGCATGGACAGCTAGAGACCCGCTGGGTAAAAATTCGTGGGGAATACGGCACAGGGGACACAACGGTGGGAGTCT
>NW_017728916.1:3700466-3706374 GCF_001723895.1 Crocodylus porosus
AACAGTCTGCCAGCGGAGGTGGTTCAAGCACTTACATTGAACACCTTCAAGAGTAAATTGGATGCTTATCTTGCTGGGATCCTATGACTCCAGCTGACTTCCTGCCCTTTGGGCAGGGGGCTGGACTCGATCTCCCGAGGTCCCTTCCAGCCCTAATGTCTATGAAATCTATGAAGCGAGGGAAACCTGTACATAAGTATCTTTGAAAGTATATTTAGAAAGGTACAGCAGAAGTGACAAAATTAGATAAAGAATATATTTCTTAATGCTTTTCAGATTGCATCCTAACACCAAGAATTTTGCAAAATATTACCCCAAGCAAGTGTTGGAAATGATATAGTAGAACACAAATAGTTCATGGAATTAGATTTTGCAGCCTCCAGGGTAATGAGTTTGTGAACCAGTTGGGGGTATATACAGGTGCAGCAAGCAGCTGCATAAGCCTGCTGAGCTGCTCCAGCTGA
This sequence comes from Crocodylus porosus, assembly GCF_001723895.1. NCBI lineage: Eukaryota > Metazoa > Chordata > Crocodylia > Crocodylidae > Crocodylus > Crocodylus porosus. The sequence continues at coordinate 3,700,931 of NW_017728916.1, forward strand.
TTGCTTCTGCTTTTAATTCAAAGGGCACCACCTTCTCAGAATAGCTGTGTGGGACCAATGATGAACTCCAGCTGACCGCAAGCAGCAACCTTGGAAGCAACAGCTATAGCAAACAGCTACACAGGTCATGCCTCCCTCAGCAAACCACTGCAAATGATTGAGGTTCTACTGCACCCAGTTACCCTCTATAATAGGTGTGTCAAACACGATAGTAGCTTAAACCTGTATTTTATGTTGTTTCTGTGCTATCTAGCCAATGTGCTTATATACAAAAGACATACTGTTTTCAAGATTTCCACAGACGTAGTAGTCCCCTCTGCCCACCAGCAACCAGTTGCACAATAAAGCTACTATTTTTGCACTGAACTTCTAATTACAAGTACAATGTAATTAACATACCTGTGATAATGAATAGCATCTACAAGTTTGATGGACCGACTTAATAACTTTCTGAATGCACAACTGTTCTGTTGTACCTTGCTTTGGCTAGTCTTTTAAAAACTGCCAAACAAAGCTGCTCATGGCTCTCTCTACCACACTACTCCAACACAACAGGATTTCATTCTATGGAACAGTCTGCTTTGAACTATTAGAGCAGTCACACTAGAACAGTGGTTTCCAAATCTTTTCAGAAGCACAGTACCCCTCCACAACTCTGAATGTAGCAGGACCCCCCACAACTTACATGAGTGGTTCTCAGCCATGTGTCAATGCTACAGGTAAGGGTCCTATATACCAGGCGCAGAGACAGACTGGGAAGGGCTGCGGTACATACATGTGCTCCTCCTGCATTAGGGTTCTGATAGATTTCATAGATTTTTAGGGCTGGAAGGGACCTCAGTAGATCAAGTCCAACCACCTGCGCTAGGTAGGAAAGAGAGCTGAGTGGGCAAGAAAGAGTGCTGATAACTGTTCTCTATCAGAAAGTTCTCTGATAACTCTAAAGCAGGCAGGAGAGTGTGTTTGTATAGCAGCCCTTCTCAGTTTGACCCTGCACAGTATTTTCCAAAAAGAGACCCTTAGAACAGGTGAAAACTGTTTTTTATGCCTCTGTTTCTGGGAGGATTGGGGATGGTGTGGCAGAGCAGGAAGGGCTACAGGATACGCTGGCTCTTCTGCTTGCTTTAGAGTTATCAGAGAACCCTAATAAAGGAGGAATGCATGTGTGCCGCAGCCCTGGGCATGGGGCAGTTATCTGGCTGCCACTACACTGCTGGTGGTACCTGCATCACAGCACCCCAGAGGGGACCTCAATATCCTGGCTGAGAATTATTGCACTAGGAGATCATCTCCAAACCACATGAGAATGTCTCTACTATTACAGGCCATTGCAATCATCTTTTCTGCCACAAGAGCCAACTTATAGTTTATTGTTTTTCAAACACAACTGCTTGCATTTTACCAAACATAAACTGCTTTTACCATTTTACCAAAAGTAATTTCATTTTTAAGTTCACATTTCTAATCAAACTTGGTACTTTTCTACTGTTTCTGTAACCTGACCATTACTCTAGCCTGTGCAAAAAACACTTAGTGTCAGATACTCTTTATAAGCTTTGTTGTGTTTTTCATTGTTTTATTACTTTCTAATTGTTTAAAAAAAGTTTTTCCTTTCAGTATTTGAACCATCAGTTTACTAAGGCCAATAGTTAGACTTAAAACAGCAAAAGAAACTCATGTCTCATTCTGAGCATCAGTATGTTTTTCCTCAATTTTTTTTTTTTTTTAAATCAGTTGGTCACAGAAGTAGCATTTTTCTAGTTGTCCTATATTACCCTATTATACTCTAAAATAGTTATGGGTTGTGTACAAAAATACACAGTGCTACATTAAGCTTGATAGTCCCCCTCATATCATAATAGGGTAGTTTGTATGGACTTACACAAGTTAAGTTTTGAAGGCTTACTTGCCTGTTGTATGCTGTCCCCATTAACCATATGAGGTAGAAGTGGCACTTCATTCAATATAGGTGTGGCTTCTAACGGAGGAGGCTGGTCAGCCATCATGGCGGAAATGAGCACTCATTGACAGTTTCTTATATCAACCACCTGCTAAAACACAACAGCACAAAAAATGGCATCAAGATTAAGGATTTAAAAACAAAATCTTTAACTATATAAAATATCTTATCACCCCAAAGTTTACCAAGTCTTGACATCACATGAAAGAGGACAACCAAAAATAAAACCCCCCATAAAATTAGAAATTCTTCAGCAATGTGAGTTTTATCCCCCCAAAGCAGCTTTCTTCATATCATCTCCTTTAGTCACAACTTACCAACACTTGAACCTCCAAATCAAAATAAAATCAAAGAGCAACTACCAAAAAATATAAAGTTGAAGAAAACTAGTATAAACAGTCACTGCCAAAAGTCATTGGTTTTTTTTTTTTTTTTTTAAGTATAGAGTTATTAATTTCCATAAGTAATTAGCAGCTTGAAACTGGGATATTTGTCTTCTTATAGACATTTAAACTTAGCCTACAAGAAGCCAAGAACATTAAAAAAAACAAGTCCAAAATATGTTTTCTGATTACACTTGTGTAAAGCAGACCCTCCTTTTCAAAGTATGCTTGTGAGATTCACTTGGTGTATCTTCATACTGATAAGCAGTACAATGGAGAAAGCAAAAATGAGATAACTAATCAGTCCTGGTGTAATGTGATTACACAGCTGTTTAAACTGCTACATAATTGAGTTATTTTGAACTTGCTGAACTGAACTGTTTATACTTCAGAATTTTATTCCAAATAATTAAGCTTCAATACCTAAAGTTTAGCATACCTCGTAGTAAAAACAAACACTAGTTTCTACCAGGCAGTGATATTAATGCAAGTGTGCCATACACTTGAAGTGAAAAGGTGAGGGGAAGCCCAAAATAAATAGAAAAAAAGTCAGCATCAAAATACACAGCAAGCAGAACTGCCGACTAGACTACTGAGGATCTGGACAGGCCAAAAATGAAGTATAATTGCAGGGTCTGGAGTTTTAGCCTGTTTCATGGGAGACTGGGGTCATTCATAATACAATCAAAATATTCCTGTTGCTATGATTTAGTTGTTTCAGAGTCTTCACTGACAGTCAATTAAATATCCATAAAAAACACAAGATAACAGGATACAGGATGTATGGTATTACATTTATCTAACATTTCCTACTCCCTCCTCAACAGCTCTTGAAATCCAGACAGAAGATTACAGTGCACTTTGGATCATTCAGTTTATTAAATTAGCAATCCTGTATAAACTGACTTGGGTTTATGCAAAATTGCCAAATTCTCATTTGGATCTACACTACTCTAAGGCTGCTTCTACACATACCAGAAGAGGCAGGAACACTACTATAGATTAGCTGTAGCCTCTGTGCCATCTATTCAAAGAGAACTGGAGGATTTAAAAAAAAAAAAAGGAGATGGGAAGCCTCTGAAACCCCTACTGGTAATGAGGACAAAGAGCCTTACAGGATCTTACTGAAACAGTTACAGAAAGTTCTCAAAAATTAATGTTAGAGCGGCATTGCTGAGTCAAAACTACAAATACTATAGCTTTATGGGCACATTACGGAACATCAAATGCTGCTAATACAAAGACATGATGTCACTGTCACTTCACAGTTTTGACTTTGCTTCAAGTAATGGAATTAAGACATCCCAACTGGCACCAAGAGGTATAAAGTAACTTTCTGAACTACTACAGTTATATTCAGATGAGATTGCATATAATTATTCCATTAAAAAAATCTGTATTGTAATGCTGCCAGCTGCAATACTAAAAATTGTAACTGGCACATCATCTCTCCTATAAGCCTCCTATTTTTAGTGTTTATAGCTAAGCAATAAAAATGAACTGCATAGCAGGAATTTAGCATATGCAGGCTGTCAAAAGACAAATTATCCTTTTGATCCAAGAATCTCAGGAGAGGAGAGAAATTAGCACTTAGCAGCTGGGGAAAACCCTTTAAGAAAGAAACAGCAACTATACTAAATATTCAAATTATCATCTAACAAAAATAACCAGTTGTGAAAAACATGAAAATAAATTAGTTCAGATTTTTATTTATACTTGCAGGTGGTGTTGAAGTTTCTATACATCTCAAAATATCCAGCACAAATTAATTCTCTTTTGGCATAATACAACCTCAAAACAATTTCATATAATAAATATAATTGATGTTGCATCACCCTTAAAAAAGCCAACAGAATGCTGTATTAATTGCTCATATTTTCATAATGATTTAAATGTTTTATTACTGCTGCAAGAAACTGATTCACTGAACTCAACAGATGTTTTTGATATTTACACACACCATTTGGCACACCAAATCTATGTGCTGATAGGATACAGTACCTATTTTCAGGCATGTACCACCTAGAGACACCAATTAAGATCAAGATCCTATTACACTAGATTAGTGGCATGCAACCTTGCTGAACTTAAAGTATCTTTCTAAAAATTCCATCCTTACCTTCATTTTTTGACTATGGAAAAATAAAGCAAATTCTTTTGTTGCTAAGAACGAAGAGAGACCACAACAGGTCAGAATCTTTTTGACACTGTGGTTTGCTATTTGAAATCTCTGGCTGGGTCCAGACGAGCATAGACGTTTGATTCCCTGGGGACAACAAAGTGGCATGCCTCGTGTTGCTGCTATTTGTACCTGGGGAACGCCTGTGCCATGCATGCTTCAGCACATGGCAGGTTACCCCAGGTGGGGTAAGGGAGTCTGGGATCAGCAACTGTGCTGGCCCCAGCAGGTTTACCTGGGGTCCTAGGAAGTTGCAGCCGCAGTACTCCTGCAGCTGGGAACCTGGCTGGCAGTCAGACATGGCTCCGGCCAGTGAGGTTCTGGTTAGGGGTGGCACGCGCTGCTGACATCTGCGTCACCTTGCTTCCCCTCCCCACCCATGGGTTTTTTTGGCCTTGGGATCTTCTGGGGTCAAACCCCGCCAACCCGAGCAGCATGGAAAATGCCTGGATGTGCAGTGTGTGGTGCTGTAGACAGATCTGCAGTGCCACATGCTGCATGGCCGCGCTCATGTGGATGTGGCTTCTGGGTTTATCTTGTGAATCACTATAGGTGTTCAATAGGGGTGTGCGAAATGGGCTGTATTTGATTCAGATTCAGCCAGAATCGGGTGACAGTGATTCAATTAGTTGATTTGGATCACTGTCTAGATTCAATTTGGCCAGACACGAATCTGAAGATTTGATGTTGATTCGAAGAATCAGCAATTCGGCCACAGACACAGCTTTAAATGGTTTTTCTACATATCTCGATGTACCAGGTGCAGCTTGTGAATGCTATGATGGTGGGGCAGATTAAGCGTCCCACAGGAGCACAGGGGGGCTGATCGTATGCTCAGCAGCAGACCTGGAAGTGGACCAGAAGTACTTCTGGAAGTACTTGCAGTCCACCAAGTGTGTGGGGGGCAGGAGACCCCCCCCCC
>NW_017728916.1:3706884-3784412 GCF_001723895.1 Crocodylus porosus
CACACGTGCCCAGGAGGGAGAAGATAAATATTCCCTGCAAAATTCCTTTGTTGGTTCGGAGTAATCTGAGTTCTTGACTCTGCTCTGACCCTATTTGCAAATACACCTTTTGTGCCATCTAATGTATGTGTGTCTGTGATTTTTTTTTTTTTGCGGGCCTCCAGAGAAACGAACCGCTTTATGCATCACTGTGGCGGACCCAGAAGTAGACCAGAAGTGCTTCTGGTCTGCCACTGAGCATGCTGGGGACCCCTCCCCCCCCCACCCCAAGTTCCCACGGGATGCTCCATCTGCGGCACCATCTCAGTGTTCATGAGACACCTGGTACCCTGAGGTATGTAGAAAAAACATTTAAAGCTGCATCTACGTCCAAATCACTGAATCTCTCCGAACTGATTTGGAGGGTTCCAATTCGATTCAGAGAGATTAAAGGGTCTCCCGATTCCATTCGGATTCAGAGATTAGGCCAGCAAATCTGCACCAAATTGAAATCAGTGACCAAAGCTTTGTATAGCCCTAGTGTTTAATACACGTCACAACATGACACCCAGCAAAGGATCTCACAGCACCTAAGTTAAGAATCGCTAAGGTCAGAGATGACCTGAGGCAGGGTGCAGGGCCCGGAGCAAATCAGCTTGTGTGGCACCCTGCCCCTGGACGCAACGGAGAGGATTTGGCGGGGGGGTGGGGGTGGCGAGCAGCCAGATGTGAAGCCAGTGGTAGCATGGAGTTACTGTACCACACCACTCCGCCCAGCTATACAGGGGGACCCCAAAGCATGGGGCCTGGGGTAGTTGCCCCAATTCACACCCCTGCTAGGGATAGCCCTTACTACAGTAAAAACTGGGACTGAGTTTTGGGATACACATTTGTAAGTACTTAAAAGCTACCTGACAAGTAGGAGGTTTGGAAGAAGAGCAGGGAGGAGGAGTTCTGATGACGGAGCTCATTCATAACATGAAGATCCACTGAGGGCTTATCAACTAAGCCCAAACAGATTCTGCTGTGGAGAACAAACTAGCTCCCTGAAAATATTACTATATTAGTAGCAAGGCAGCCTGCTACTCTCGCAGGTACCCTCTTGGCAGGGTTAGGAACACGGGATAGAAGGCACTTCCGTAAAAGAAATCTCTCTAAATCTTAACATCAACAATTTCCCTGCCTCAATAGCAAACTCTATTTCATTTAAAATAGAGCTTTCATTTAATAAATGTACACAACTGTGATGGTATAAATCCACAAGATCAGCACACTTGTCTGGAAAGCAACCTTACAATCAAAGATTAAAACTAACTAACTTCTTCAGGAGAAAACTGTGTCCACCCTGATACATGAGAACTGTTACTTTTATTATATTTTACGGAAAAAGTACTTAAACCAAGCACAGGAGTATTTCAGCAGCAATTTCTAGCCAGGAAGGAAGGGTTAATATCGTAATTACTGGAATACAAGATGACCCTGATTATAACATGACTCCCCCCTTCCCCCCACATAAGCAGATTCTATACATGGAAAATTTAATAAATCTGATATACATTTTTCAAGTATAGAACATAATTATTGAAGGCCTTCCTTGAATCTGTCCCCCTTCTACTGCTATAGCACAGAAAAATAGATTGAGAGGAGGGGATCAGCCCTTTGCTTTCTGCCTCCCCCACCCCCAACTTCTCCCCTCTGCAGTCCCTCCCCACCACCACCACCGTCAGACCCTGTTCTCTGAGCATATGGAAGTAAGGAGCAAATTTGAAAATGCTGACCTTGAAATAAATATGGCTATAGCAATTTGCAAATAGTACCCACACACTTATGCCATTTAGAATTAATGCACAGATGAACTGATGCCTTTTCTGAAACTGCTCCAAGTTTTAGCACATGTACTGCATAAACATACTTTTAAGTAGTACTTTGTTACCTCCTTATATAGAGTACAAACCATGCCTGGTATTAGTCCAAAGCCAAAAGGCTCATGATTTACCACACAGTTCGTTTGGTTGGGTTCTACAGAATTTCAAGCCATGGTGACCCCACGGCTCAGCTCGCGTGTAACTCCAAATACCTCCCACAAACGATCCAAGTGCTAATTAGCTCTTACCAGGTCTTGAAAAGACCGCCGAGGGGGGCTACACTTAAAGGACACTACCATATAGCCTGTTCAGGTGGGTTGCACTAACCTAACCTTGAGATAGCTTCCTACCAGCATGTTTGCCCAATAGGGGCCATGTATTTTATAAGTCGCGCTCACAGTTGGCTGTGTTTAATCAGCTTCGCAGTTGGTTTCCGTTACAGAGCATATACTGCTTTTAGCAGTAGTTTAAAGATAGACAATGTATTTAATGTGGTTTCTTTGTATGTGAGTGTAAGACAAGGGGTTTTCCTTCCATGCTGATGGGGAGGGGAGGCACCTTGTTCTGTATTCAGGTAAACATGGTAGTTTAGACCTCAGGTCTGAAACACTCACGATTTCCTGAACTATAAGGTCAAACCCTGGCAGGGTCAACTTTATTCTTAAAAGGATAGTTCAATGTTTTTGCTACATCTAGCTATGTGGTATTCTTTGAGATGAGACACCAAACACACAGATCAAAATTCCACCTGGAGATTAAACACATCATGCCATTTTTCATTAGCAATTTTTCACTGAGGTATATTATATGCATCTTAATAAATTATTTGTCCTGAATGAATCTGTATGCCAACTCACTGCCCATCTTTTTTTCTTTATAAGAAACCTTCAAAATAGTGGTGTAAATTAACTGTAAGCAGGAAACTTAATGCCCTCTGAAAGCATTAAGGATTACTGTATTCTATTTTGTAGTTTTCAGAACTGCAGAAGCACTTATGGCAAATTAATGCATCAGAAATCAGTAGATATATTCTGAGGCTTTGTTACAACAGCATGAGTTTTGAATAAACAACTTAATTTTGATAAAAGTAGATTCTGCAAGAGTATTTCTTGCCAGACCAAAATCTCTAAATAGCCTACCACAGAATATACTAATTTCATAGATTTCATAGACATTAGGGCTGGAAGGGACCTCGGAGGATCATTGAGTCCAGCCCCCTGGCTGAACAGCAGGAAGTCAGCTAGGGTCATAGGATCCCAGCAAGATAAGCATCCAATTTACTCCTGAAGGTGTTCAGTGTAGGTGCTTGAACCACCTCTGACGGCAGGCTGTTCCAGACTTTGGGGACTCAGACAGTAAAGAAATTCTTCCTTATGTCCAGCCTGAAACAGTCTTGCAGTAGTTTATGACCGTTCGACCTAGTCATTCCTTGGGGCGCTCTGGTGAACAAACGTTCCCCCAGATCCTGGTGGTCTCTCCTGATAAACTTATAGGTGGCCATCAGATCACCCCTGAGCCTACGCTTTCCCAGACTAAAGAGCCCCATGGCTCTCAGCCTCTCATCATAAGGTCTGTTTTCCTGACCTCTGATCATACGCGTGGCTCTTCTCTGGACTCTCTCTTCTCCACATCCTTTTTGAATTGTGGAGCCCAAAACTGGATGCAATACTCCAGCTGTGGCCTCATCAAGGCCGAGTACAACGGGAGAATGACATCCTGGGATTTACTTGACAAGCATCTATGGATGCAAGCCAGCATTTTGCTTGCTTTACTAGCAGCAGCATCACGCTGAAGGCTCATGTTCATCTTGTGGTCAATCATGACCCCCAAGTCTCTTCCTTCCATAGTACTAGCCAGCGTAGCACTGCCAAGCCTATAAGGGTGCTGCAGCTTTTGCCTCCCAAGCTGGAGAACCTTGCATTTTTCAGTGTTAAACACCATCAGGTTCTCATCTGCCCGTTTGCTGAGCCTGTCCAGGTCAGCCTAGATTGCCCGCCTGTCTTCAGGTGTGGATGCTTTGCCCCAGAGTTTGGTGTCATCGGTGAACTTGGCCAGTCCGCTTCCGATTCCAATGTCCACATTAATAATGAAGAAGTTGAACAATATGGGTCCAAGGACAGAGACTTGGGGGACCCCACTGGTCACAGGGCACCACAACAATTGACTTCCATCAATTGCTACCCTCTGGGTCTGACCACAGAGCCAATTTCCCAGCCAGTGGATCATGGTGGACCCATGGCCACAACTGGCCAATTCTGCCAAGAAGTGATCATGGGATACCAGATCGAAGGCTTTTATGAACTCAAGATATATGACATCAATCTCTTCCCCCTTGTCCAGGTGATAGGTCACCTGGTCGTAGAAGGAAGTGAGACTGGTCAAGCAAGACCTACCCGCAACAAACCCGTGCTGGCCATCCCTCAGGATGTTGGCATCGGCCAGTCCATCAAGGAAGGCCTCCTTAATAAACTTTTCTAAGATCTTCCCTGGGATAGAAGTCAGGCTGATAGGCCTATATTTAGCCAGATCCACTTACATCCCTTTCTTGAAGATTGGCCTTCTTCCAGTCTTCAGGCACTACATCAGAGCACCAAAAGTTTTCAAATATCCATGCCAGGGGCTGGGCTATGATGCTCTCCAGCTCCTTGAGCACCCTGGGCTGTAGACTGTCAGGGCCGGCTGACTTGAAGGTATCCAGCTTCTCAAGGTGTTCCTTCACAAGGTCAGCATTAGTGGAGGGCAGGGGATCTCCCTCACCCAGACCTCCCTGCCCGTGGTGGGCATAAGCGTCCCATGGGACTGATGAAAGACCGATGCAAAGTACCCATTTAATAGGTTGGCTTTTTCCTGGGTGTCAGTTGTCCCACCTGGTTCAGAAGGGGTCCAATGTTGCCCTTGCTTTTCCTCCGGCTCCCCACATATCTGAAAAGGGACTTTTTATTGTCCTTGATGCTTGAAGCTAGTTGGAGTTCAGTTGCAGCCTTGACTTTCCTGGTTTGCTCCCTGCAGGACTGGACCAGTGCAGAATATTCCTCCTTGGAGGTAAATCCCATCCTCCATCCTTTGTAGGCCTTTCTTTTTAGCCGCAGGAGGTCCGCTAGGTCCCTGGAGAGCCAGGGGGGCTGCTGTGCCGTCTTGCTGCCTTTCCTCCGAGATGGAAAAGACTTAGCTTGTGCATTGAGGATTGCTCCCTTAAGGAGCAACCACTCTTCCTGTACTCCCCTCCCCCTGGGGTCATGGTTCCTTAGGACCTCACTGATGAGCCTCCTGAGCTTGTCAAAGTTAGCTTTCCTGAAGTCCAGGACTTCAGTGCTGCTGACTGACTTACCAGCTTTACGGCAGATAGTGAAGGTGATCAGCTTGTGGTCGCTGTCACCCAGCTTCCCATGAATCACTAAGTCACCGATTAGGTCACTCCCAGTAGCCAGTACCAGGTTGAGCAGCGCTTTACCTCTCGTTGAGCTGTAGACTTCTTGAGTCAGGTAGAGGTCATCCATGCACGACAGGAAGCTTTGGGTCCGCTTGGATTTTGCTGAGTGATCCTCCCACGAGATGTCTGGGTAACTGAAGTCACCCATGACAACCATGGTCCTGGAGCATGTGGCCTCAGTCAGTTCCCAGGGAAACTCCTTGTCAAACTCTTGACTTTGGGTGGGAGGTGTGTAATAGACTCCCACTGTTGTGTCCCTTGTGCTGTGTAAAATTGTGATTTTAACCACGCAGCGAAACACTCAAAAATACGCAGGTACTTTGTGTGGTGTAGGTGTGCGTGTGTGGGGTTTGGAGCTCGGGAAGGAAGGGGTCCCTACATGTCCTGGCAGGATGTAGTTTACTGTGGGTCAGGAGTGAGGGGCAGCAGTAGGGCTGGGAGGGGGAGGTTCTGTGGCTTGGGAGCAAGGGGCAGGGCATAGGCATACCACTGCCCCCCCCCCCCATATTACCTAGGGCTGTGCAAAATTTTGCTGGCTGTTTCATTTTGATGCTGCTTCAACTTGTTTTCAGCTCAAAACAGCAAGATCAAAATGAAACGAAGGGCTTTGAAACAGCCTTGAAACAAAAGCAGGGCAGTCAAAACATTTCAAAAAGTTCTGAAATTCAAGCAGGGCTTGCCTGCAGGGAAGCAAAAAGTAAGGAGAGGGAGGGGGAAGAGGGGGGGAAGGACTGTTCTCATAGTGACTGTAGTTGGCCAGTGACTGTGGTCCTTCCCTGAGGTCCCTTCCAATTCCAGTGTTCTGAAGGAGGGATGGAAAACTGCAAAAAAGGCAACAATTGTTTGAACTGGCCTGCTTTCTGTCACCTATGTCACGAATTGTGCTTGTCAGCAGCGCAAGGTGCAGTTTCCCAGAAACCCCTGCATCTACGTCTTTGAAACTCAGCAGGCTTCACGGCCTCAGAAGGAGCTACCGTCCCTGCAAGTTCCATCCAAATCAGGCATGAACTGACAGTTATAGGCAGTTTTGTGGTTCCCCATTATAGCCTATGGGCGAAACATCAAAACAGTGTCGAAACAGCAAAACAGTTTCAATGAAATGAAACAGAACAGAGGTTTCAAAATGAAACACTGTCCCATCAAAACAGAAGTTGAAACGAAATGGTGCTGTTTCACACAGTCCTAATATCCCCCGCCCCCCGTGTGCTCTTTTTTGAAACTGGAAATATGGTAACCCTACAGGAATGCAACCTGGTTGCATGTAGAGCAGTGCCCAGCAGATAAGTCTGTGGAGGGGGCAGATCAAGGTCCCCCATGGTAAGGGAGGGAGTGGGACAGGTGCTGGGGTAGATCATGAAACAGAGTTGCGGGAGGCTCATCCAGGCATGCAGGGGGTAGGGCATGGCTCCCCATCACTGTGCGCACCCCCGGGGAAGCCATGGGAGAACATGTGCATGGGGCAGAGGTGGGCTGCCCACTGTGGCCTGGGGCTCTGTGCCCTGCTGCTTTTGTCCCAGGAGCAGCATGACACCATGTTCTGTCTCCCAGTGCTGGGCAGCCAGGGGGCGCATGGCACAGCCAGCATGTAGCTCTGAGGGGAAAGGCAGCAGGGCACAGAGCCCCAGCCCACAGCCCACACTCCCTATGTCTCCCCCAGGGGTGTGCGCAGTGGTGGGGAGTGCGCATGCCTGCACAAGCCTTCTGTGGCTCCATCCCACAACCTACTCCACCCCTGGGGCCCCATTCAACCTCCACCCCGGGCTGCCCTTCTCACTCCCTCCCTCACCATGGGGACTTCAATCTGCCCCTTCCTTCTCCCCCCACAGACTTACCTGCTGGGTGCTGCTCTATACACCACCAGGCTGCATTCCTGGCCATGTGCAGGCAGTAGCTTCTAGTGTGTCCATGTCTGTCCCCGCCACCAGCCTTCCTGCTGCAGCAGCCTGGAGCCTGTGCCTGGGCTGCCCTGTAGACTTCTGTACTGCCACTACTGCCCTGCTGGGCAGCCTGGAGGTGGTGGAGTGGAGCCCAGATGTGGGCTCCAAAACCACATGCACCATTAACACATTAAAAAAATTAATGCATTAACCAATTAATGTGGTAATCATGTATGTTAATGGTGATTAGAATCAACAGGACTACTTTATATCATTATAACATCAAAATGGATCCTTCATTTCTGAAATGAAACCAGTTAGGAAGATATTTTCAGCATATGGTCTCTTAAAATGTAAAGGCTGAGGATAATAGCGTATCCAACCTTGTAACAGTCTAGCAAATATTTCTGGCACAGTGAAAATGCATTGAAGCTTAAATACAATACTGTCTATATGCAAATGTGTACCATGCTCAACTCTATTGCATCTGAAGCACTGTGATTTTGGTAACTTTTAATAAGGAAAACATACCAGGCCATATTTTCATTCCACAATTACACTTTAAACAAGCATTTTTGTTTCACTTTTGCACAGCATACTCTGCATTTGATTCAAATAGTGAAGTGCAATATGCACTCTTCAGCATCATACTGAACATAAATTTTTGCTCCTGTTACACTGCTCTGTTCTAATACAATTATTAATCCCTTTGAACACTAGCATTTATGTAAATGCCAGCAAAATGAACACTTAGGAAAATATTACAATGGTCTCCAAAGACTTGAACTTTAAAATATGAGATCATGGTTAACACTAATATGTTTATAGACTTCATAGATATTTGGGCTGGACGGGACTCCAGAGGATCAAGTCCCCCCCACCCCAGGGGCAGGAAGTCAGCAGGGATCATAGGATCCCAGCAAGATAAACATCCAAATGCATCTTGAAGGCATTTAGACACTATAGGTAATGTAGATATAATACTGTAAAGATTTCAAAAACTTTTATCACCCTACTAAAAATAATCAAGCAAAAATAGTTCATGTTTTAAAAACTTACCCTAAGAAGTACATTTGAACAATTCAATATTCTGATGGTGTAATATGGGCAATTACACTAGAATAGAAAAGTTAGAAAAGTTGTATTTTTCCACTGGCAGTCTCATACTACAAAGGCTTCAAAGAAAGAAGTCTCTATGACCAGTCTTCCACAAAACAATTACTGTATATAACAGCTGGAACTGACTTCAGTTCCATAAATAGAAAAAATTCAGAGACTCTCAATGCTTCAAACATTGGCCTTCCCTCTCTTCTACTGCCCCAAATCCTTCTAACACGTTGTAAACATTCTAAACTTGCTCCAACTCCCAAGGACTCCAAATGACTTCAACAGACACTTGATCATGTCTTTTCCCATTGACTATCACCACGTACACTTCACTGTATGCAGAGTCCATACATTTCTGTACGAAGAGATTAAAACATAATATTCACAATGTATGCATAACAAGACATGAATAACCATGAGGGCCAAATAATACTAAAGATTTGTACCTCAACTTTTAAAGATGCCTGGGTTTTCTTGACCAAATGTGCTTAAATACTTCAATCATAAACTTAGCAGTGCTCTGTGGCACCCCACAGTACCCCTGAAAGGCTCTTGAGGCACCCCAAGGTGCTGCTGCATCCTGGTTGAGAATTGCTGGTTTATAAAATCAAGTTACAGTTTTGCAGAGAATCTACATCAGAGACTGTGGCTGAATTATACTGGGTGCTATGCAAAGGAAAAGATGGTTCCTATCCTGATCATCTGCTTACTCTTAAAATGAACCAGATAAATGAGACATCATACCCATTATGCAAAATGTGCAGTGGAGGCACAGATTTCTTGGTACCTTGCACAAGTCAGTCTGAAGAAGAGCTTTAAACCATACCCAGCTCATGTAAATTCTAGATAATACATCTTGATCAATCCTTCAGTGTAGACACCCAAGAATGCAGTGATCATAAAAGTAAACTCACAATATCCACATTTAATAACAGTATTATAACAATTAAGGAGTTTAAATAAATATATTTTTATCTTTAGGTTTCTCTTTTAAATAGAAAAACTGTTGCACCTTAAGATTAAATTGCAGTGTCAAGATTCTCATTCTGACAGACACCATCTTCCCAATTAAAGTTAGTTTTGTACTAGCTATATTACATTTTATCATACAGACATTTTCACTGATGTATACAATTTCGTTTCATGGTTCAACACAACCTGAGGCATGCAATAATTTTTCAGAAGTATATTTAAGTACCAGGATGCCGACAGCATATCTACAACTCACATTACAAGGTGCCTGGAAAGAGGAAAGTGCATTAATGAAAATGTATTATACAGTTTGCATGGGAATGGGAAACTGACATTTTTCAATAGCAACAAGCAATAACAGAGAAAACAGTGTGGTAGAAAATTAAGAACCAGTTAACTAAACACACACTACACAAAATCATCCTTTTTCTGCACATTTTTGTTGGATTAAGCTAAGCACGTGGATAAATTCCAGTAAACATAAAAAGAAATTGGAGGGGGAGGGGGAAGCTCAGTGAGCCCATATCAAGACATTCAGTTAATTAATGCTGCTAGCTCTGAAGCCCTACTGAAGTTATAGACACCCTTTCACTTGAAGTGTTACAAAAATAGCACTATGGGGACCTACAGATGCCCCATAGCTGGGGAGCTACAAAAATAATTACCTCAAAGAGCTTGCCAGGGAACAGAAAGTACTTTCCTTAGGCCCCTCACCTCCAGGACAGCTTGAAAAATGACCGACTGAAAAGCAACAGCTGTCAAAGGCAGTCCTGTTACCTATGGGGGTGAGAATTGCTCTCCTATCCCCTGCCACCCTAGTCGTGCTGTTGCCACTGGAGAAGCCAGCAGTGGGAACAGTGGCAGCTGTTACATGAGGCACTACAAAACATAGCATTTCAAACAGGTACTTTTCTGTAGCACTTGGGCCATGTTTGTAATGCTACAAATGGCTGGTACCATGGCCAGATCCAGGATTTTGTAAAGGAGGATGCGGGAGCAACTGGTGCTGCAGGGGTGGCTACATTCCTGCTCCTAGCTTAAGCCTCACCACAGACTGGGACAGGCAGACCACACCATGGGACCAGCAGCCAGGGATTTTTTTTTAATTCCCCAAATCAAGTAAGAATCTTCTCCTCTGCTCTTGGCACCCTTTTCCTTCCCCTCCCTGTATAGCAGCACCTATCTTCCCCCAGCTACCGTCTTTGGGGAGAGTTACAAAGCCACTCAAGCCCTGTCCTGCCGGGCTGCAAAGGGAGCCACACTCAGCCCAGAACCATGGCAGCAGCAGGCAGGTTTCCTTTCCCTGACCCTGCTCCTGGGCTGGCAGGGAATACATGGGGGGTGGGGGTTATATTAGGCAGGGAAGAGGAATCCTCCCACCACTGCTGCTGCCATCCCAGGCTGAACCTGACTCCCTGCATAGCCTGTCTGGAGCAGGGAAGGAATGGCTTTGCAGCCCCCCTAAACCCAGGCCAGCAAGGGACAGAAGCAGCAGAGGGGAGAGAAAGGTAGGGGAGGGGAGGTGCTGATAAGCATGGAGGGGAAGGAGAGGGCAGAAAAGAGGGACGTTTTCCTGCCATGGCAGGGGGTCAGACTTGATGATCTGCTCAGGTCCCTTCCGACCCTACCAACTATGAAACTATGAAGTGGAACAGTGACCCATACTGCAAATAACAGTTTCGCACACAAGCTGTTTGGCAGGCCAAAGGCAGGGACATAAGCCTGAGACTGCAATCATTTAAGTCTGCAGCACCACAAAGAAGACAAACTGGATTCCAGCAGTCCTGATGTTGAGTAACTAGTTATATACATTTCATGATGCTTTGTGACTAGAATTCAATAAGTTATGAAAGAATATTCTGTCACCTCCTACCGCTCACTTTTCCCATATGTTACATAGTCTTTGGCCACTGTCTGGAAAACCTGAAGCGCTTCACTGCCTTCATGCTTTAGCTGTCACAGAGCTGCCAATGCTCGCACACTGAAACTACACAGCACACCTGCCAAGTCAATATCTTGCATGAGTCACATAGGAAATTGTATTTGTCCTTAGGAAGAGAGCTGTAAGACTAAGTTCTCCCTTTGTGATTAGAAGAGAGTCAAAGAAAAAAAACAACTTTTCCATCCTTGCCTCCCTTCTCCAACACACATACTATTCTGCATAAACAGACATTAGATGAAATACATAAGACATCAGTGAGAGAAGGGATGATAACCCATTGCTCCTGCACTCCTAGGGAAGTCTCCACCTCATCAGGCTACAGAGTTATGCTCCTCCTAATTTTAATTCTATTACTCTTGAAGCTGGGCCCATGGGCAGAAAGAAATGCAACAGAATGTGGATTGGGAGGATGCTCCTCCTACTTCAATTGTCGTAGAGTCTGGGCATATTCATTTGACTCCACATATGAACTTTAACTCTGTCCCTTAACCTTCATTTATCTTCCAGTTTCCTGTGGAACTGCAATACCTTTTCTTGTTGTGTATTAAAAAAAAATCCACAGATTAGATTGAAGAAAGATGGGACCTCAATAAACATCTAGTCTGATCTCCTGCATAACACAGGCTGAAGAACACAAAATGTAACTTCTGCACCCAAATGTAATTTCTGGTTGAGAACACAGCTTAAATCAGAATTGGATGTTCTGCTAGAAAGAAGGTTATAGTATATTAGCCAATTACCCATCAAGAATGACCCCGGGGGGGGAGTGCCGCCACCTAAAGGCCTCATGCTCTCATGCTGCCACCTTTCTGCCTCTTGCAAGTAGCAGGGTGGAGAAGCCAAGGCCAGCGTTCCCCCACCCTCTGTCTGGTCCTCAGTGCTGCTTGCAGGGAGCGGGGTGGGGAGCCAAAGACCCTCTGTCCAGTTCTCAGCGTAACTTTGAAATCATGGCAGCGCTCCCCCACACTTGGAGCACTCTGACTGGTTGTTTCCATCAATCAGAGTGTGAATGAATAAAGTCAGACAGACAGACAGACAGACAGACAGACTGACTTAGGCTTTTATAATATTAGAATAATTATTTGGTCTCAGTTCCGCCTTTGGTGAGAGGAAGAAAAAAGGAAATCCATTACCTGTATTTCTGAAAGCAGTAGAAAGGTTTTATTCAGCCTGTCTGTATATGTAATGTATGACCTCTCACCAATACTGGGAGCTTACATGGGGTAGCCAGCTCTTAGTGCAACGGAACATATATAACTAGGTCTTACATGGATCATATGGACAGGAACAAATAGAATGTGGTGTCTGAACAGCAACAAGAAGGGCGAGATGGGGAGCAGGGAGGAGAAAGGATGCCTCTACTCCTTAAAGGGGGGGCAGGAAGCACAATTTTCATGCAGATATTTTGATTTTTTTGTGTCAGGCAGTTTTCGTCTGTGCTACATGTCTGAATATCAAATGGCCAACAGTAGTAAAGGAACAGATCTACAGCTGGTAATACAAGGAGTATTTCCAGATTTTCTGTCTGTTAGTGGGGTTTATTTATTTATTTTTTTAGTATAGCATTTTTACTTCCAGTTTTCAGAATGTGTTTTCTTCTCTTTCCAATAGATATAACGTTTTAGAATAGATTTTGGGCATGCCGCCTAAAATTGTTGCTGACCCCTGCCTTAAACCAAGTATAAATTTGTCAGCTGAGCTTGTGACCCCTACTGATCACTGATAAAAAGAAAGCCAGAGACACAGAATAAACCAGTAAAAAATATATCAATATCCTCATTGAAGATAACAAGATTAACCAAATTGGGAACTTATACAGCAAATCATTTTGAGGCAAACAGTTACACCCATTCACCATTTCTGTTTCTCAAGCAAGCAGTCTTAACAAAGTATACAAGATATTACCCCATCTTAAAATAGCTCCCCTCCACCACAGGACCACACATGAGAAGTTTTAGGCAGATTGGTTTACTTACGGCAAAATTAGAGGGAATGTGTGTCAAACTTAAACTTTTAACAGAAACCTACTTACAATTTAAGTTCTGAAGAGACCACCATCTCTCCATAATACTAATCTGTTCAAAACTAAATATATGTTTTTATTAAATCTTTGAATATAATTCAGAATGATACCCATGTGAATTTGACTGCACCTTTGCTTGTATGCAGTTTGGCTTCTGGCCAAGAAAGCACTACAAGTTGAATAGACACTGGAAATGTTCTTCACAGTTTACCTAACAAGAATTTTCTAAGCTTTCAACTGTGAAAATATACACAGTATAATTTAGGGCCCTGTATGAAACAGCTCCCAGGCCAAAAGACCTCAGCTGGAACAAACTCCTAAAGAAAGAGTTACCTTGAACAGGAGGGAGATGAAATACAAAATTATTTCAAAGAAACGCCAGTAGTTAATATTAAATGCATTCTCAGAGGATTCCTGCCTTCTATTTTGCCTTCATCTTTCCTTAATGCCCAAAAAACTGAAGAACTCCCAAGCATTTAAAGTAATAAAAAGGTGGAAGATTCTAATATTATATTATAAAAGCCTAAGTTTGTCTGTAACACTTTATTTGTGCTCTGACTGGCTGATAAACAGCTGTACCAGCCTCACCCCCCTGCCCCTTGCAGGTGACGACAATGGAGCAGGGGGAGAGAGGCCACCAGAGCTGGCCTCGCCCCCCACTTACGCATTGCAGGTGACGGTGGGGCCATGGGGCTCCACTGTCACCCGCTCCCCCCACCATTCTTGATGGGCAATTGGCTAGTGCTTCTATAAAAATTATTTTCTACATGACAGTACTGGAGAAGTACAAAACAGACAAGAACCAAATAATATGTGAATTATATGGCTGCAGCAGCAGCCACAATAAAAATACTTCCATTGAGAACTATGAAAAACAACAAATATGAAAAGTCTTTTGCAGGAGGCTTTCTAACAAGCAGAAGGGAGTTTGAGAGAAAGTTATCCCATCAACTTTAGAGAGGCTCCACATGACTAAAGAATGCAGGAAAAACCCCCCACTTACTTGCTTTTTTAATGGCTTTTCCAAAAACAGTACTTACTGGGCTTTCCTGGGTAACAGACAGTTTTCCTCGAGCCCACACTGTTTAACATCTTCATCAGCAACTTGGATGAGGGGGTGAAAAGCACCTTGTTCAAATTCGCAGATGACACTAAAATGTGGAGAGAGGTGGGCACGACAGAAGGGAGGGACAGGCTGCAACTAGATCTGGACAGGTTACAGGGGTGGGTGGAAAATAGGATGGGATTCAATACTGACAAGTGCAGGGTGATGCACCTAGGGAGGAAGAACCAGCACTGTACCTACAGTCTGGGGAACTTCCTTCTCATCAGCACAGAGGCAGAAGAGTATCTTGGAGTCATTATTGATTCCAAGATAAACATGGGCCACCAGTGTGAGGATGCAGTCAGTAAGGCTAACCACACCTTGTCATGCATCCACAAATGCATCTTGAGCAGGTCCAAGGAGGTGATCCTCCCCCTTTATGCAACATTGAGCAGCAGTTGGAGTACTGCATCCAGTTCTGGGCGCCGCACTTCAAGAGGGATGTGGACAACATGGAGAGGGTCCAGAGGAGGGCCACTCGCATGATCGGGGAAAGCAGGACAGGCCCGACGAGAAGAGGCTACGGGACCCAAACCTGTTCAGCCTCCACAAGAGAAGGGATCTGGTGGCCGTCTATAAACTTACCGGGGGGAACCAGCGGGGAATGGGAGAGTCCCTGTTCCCTCGAGCACTACCAGGAGTAACTAGGAATAATGGCTACAAGTTGACAGAGTAGGTTCAGGCTAGACATCAGGAAGCACTACTTCACAGTCAGGGCGGCTAGGATCTGGAACCAACTTCCAAGAGAAGTGATACTCGCTTCTACCCTGGGGGTCTTCAAAAGGAGGCTAGACAGCCACCTAGCTGGGGTCATTTGAACCCAGCATTCTTTCCTGCCCATGGCAGGGGGTCGGACTTGATGATCTGCTCAGGTCCCTTCCAACTCTGCCAACTATGAAACTATGACAGTGAGCTTGACCATGTTACAAACCTTTTATCACAGGTTGGTTGGGCTTTTACAAGCTCGTTGGCTCAGCCTCACCAGTAGTTGATCAGATGGACTGCATCAGTTATCAGACCTATTAGATGGGTCAAGTGATTTCTCCAAAAAAGCTGGACCAGCTCAGCTGGAAAGTTGGCTAGCTCCTATTACTGGCCCTGGAAGGAGGGACCGAGGAAAAAAGCCCTGAAAGCCAGTGTTTTTCAGGAAAGAGCAACAGAACTGTTGGGTGGGAAACTAGCAAAAGAATCTTCCTTTAAGTTCCTTTTGGCCTGCCCCGGGGTTCTGGGGGAGACAGATGCATGTTAAGATCATTCCCAAAGGGAAGGCAAGTATAGGGCTGAAAGCCAAGATAGCTGCAGGACTGATTAAAGACTGAGAAGGTGAACAAAGCCAAAAAAACAGGAGATGGTTCAGTGACAAACCCTACTTTACCCTTATATGTACAATGTTCCAAACTTGGTACCATCATAATAGTAACATCACCACCTTTCTGAGAAAGAACTGTTAAAAGCTATTTTGGATACCATAACTTCTCCTGTAGAGTTGAAAGGATCACAGAAACCTCACATTAGCATATCGCTGTAACACTAGGGCCACATGAAATTTTGCTTGGCATTTTGTTTCAAAGCTGTTTTGATGCATTTCAAACTTGAAACAGTGAAATCAAAATGAAACAAAAGCCTTTGAAACAACTTTGAAATGAAACAAGGGAACTCTATAAACTTTGAGTTTCGAAGCCAGGCTTGCCTGGCAGCAGCCAGCTCCTCTCATCAGGCAGGCAGACTGGGGGCTTGCCCACACCCCCAGAAGGGCTGTGGGGGCTATGCTGGAGCCCTCTCAGGGCTACAGGCCCCTGATCTGCCTGCCAAATGACAGACTAGCATTGGGCACAGCCCACACCTAGTGCAAGGAAGATCATTGCTGCCGCTGGACCCTGGAGACAGCACGCGGCTCCTGTCATCCTGTGCGCAAATCAGGGGGCCTGTGCTGGAGTCCTCCCAGGGGAGCATGCCCCCAATCTGCACACGGGATGACAGGAGCCGCATGCTGCCATCTGGGGCCAGCAGCACCAGTGATCTTCCCAGCACTGGATGCGGACTGCACCCAGCATCGGTCTGTCATCTGGCAGGCAGATCGGGGGTACGCACCCCCAGGAGGACTCCAGCACAGCCCCCGCAGCCCTCCTGGGGATGGGGGCGAGCCCCCAATCTGCCTGCCTGCCGCATTTTATGATTCCTCACTATACCCTGTGGGCGAAACAGTGAAGTACTTTCGACAAAACTTTGTCACTCTGAAACTAAACAAAACTCAAAACACTGTTCCATCAAAATGAAAATAGAAGCAGAATGATGCTGTTTTGCACAGCCCTACTTAACACTAATACAACTTTTTGGGTTCTGAGATAACACTCCTAAAATTGTTGGAAGCTTCCTATATGAAGAATTTAAAAACAGGAAAAAGACAAATTTAAGGAGCAATTATTTCATTATTTACACACACACTTTGAAATTAGGGGTGAAAAGATAAAGTTTTGGGCTGATACCAATATCTGTTTATTAACGAGTCGTATTGGCCAATACCCATCCGATTGCCAATACACCACCCGGCCACTTGGAGAGTAGCATCTGGTTGGTAAGCCTATTGGGGGGAGGGGTGTATGTGGGCAAATCGAGGCTCCCAAAGTGAGGGAGGCAGTGGCCCAAGGGAGGGCAGGAGAGAACTGCAAGCGGGTCATCTGGGGGGCAGCTCCCACTGTTGTGCACACTGGGAAGAGTCCGATGCCACCCTGGCCCCAGCTCGCATCAGCAGCCTCCATTTGCCCCACATGGCACCCCCCGCCCATGCCTCCCCTGGAAATGCACGCAGCAGCAGGAGCTGCCCACCCTTATGCCCTTTCTCTCCCCCTCCCAACAGGCTTACCAGCTGGATGCTCCTCTCCAAGCTGCTGGGCTGGCTGTGTGCATGCTGCAGCTGCATACATACACGCGGTATTTATCAATGACATTATCAGCTACATCAGCCTGCCAATAAAATAAAAATTATTATTGGTGCTGATATGATAAGGACCAATATAGTAGTGCACCTCTAGTCGAAACGTAATAAGACTGAAAAGGAAGAAAAGGTGCCCAAATCCAATTAAATAAATGTCTGCATCTCATTAACTATATATAGTTAATGGAATTTCAACACCTCATTGGATTGCATTTTTGAAGCATTTTGTCCTTTGCTCAACTACAAGGAGTGATGAGATTAAGACTTTTTTTTACAGTGCTGCTCCATCCCTGCTGCTTCTCACTAAACCCTGCACTTGATCATCCCTGGGCCTGGCTCTGGCCCTGGCCCATGCGGGGCCAGGGCACAGCTTGCTTCCCCAACCTCATATAGGCAGCTTAGCAGCAGGCTGGAAAGGCAGGCTCCACCTTTTTTCCCCCTGCAGCTTGCCTGCCTGAGCTGCATGGGGACCCAGTGCTTCCCTCTGCAGCTGCGGTGCCCCCTGGGATCACCTGAGCTGGGTGACTACAGGCGGGTGCCGCCTGGGGGGGGCCGCTGCTGCCATGGAAGGAAGCACCAGCCCCCCCACTGCCCCTAGCCCAGGGACTGCTCCACCAGATGGCAGCTCACCCTCCCCTCCCCACTGGAGAGCCAGGTAAGTTTGGGTGTGCACACAACACAGGGGTTTAAAGGGCCCTAAACTGAAGCTGTGTTTTTAAAAACCCACTGCTTCAATTTAGGGCCCCCCCCCCCGTTTCATCTACACACACCCCTGGGTGCTAGTCTTTCTCGACTTTTGTATAAATTAATCTGTATTCAGAAAAACAAAATACTTCTCATTTATTTAGTTACTCACGCTTCCTTTACTGCCAGGGAAAGAGCTAGCCTCTGCAACTGACATCTTCCTTACTAATTAAGCCTGTAAATTGTCCCAACATAATCGGAAATCCTATTCTAACTAGTTCACAAAATAGAAGAAACATGGAAGAGCATTTGAGGCTTGTCAGGCACCAGTTTATCATCATTAATTTGGTGAGGACCAGGTGGTAAGGTCTTCCACCAGATTTAAGTTCCCCAGCAGTCCAACTGAGAGTACCTTCCCTAATGGGGTATGTCTATAGATATAATTTCACTCTTCCATTTTATTTAGGACAAGACACTAATTTTATAAAATTTCATTTGAAATTGTAGAGAGACAAACACCACACTTGAGATAAAGTGAACAGAGCAGCCAGAGTCTAATAGGGAAAAAGGAAACACAGATCATTAGGAAAAAAAAGTCAGGTTCCAAGAAAGGTGCTCTATTAAGAGATGGGTGAGTCCAGTCACCACTTGTCTAACCCAACAACCCAGTAGTAAATACAGAACTTCACAACTTAATACAATCAGGAGTTTGTTTTCAGGTCTTGGTCTGCACTGAAAAAGCAAAGGCTAGCTTTCCACTAGTTCTGAGTTTATCTGCTTATGGGAATCCTAGAAGAAAGTTTCAGACTGGATCTATGGAAAAACCACTTTGTGGTTTGTGTGACCAGCCTCTGCAATAGACTCCCAGCATGGGTGGTGCACACACCAGCCCTGGAGATCTTCAAAAGGAGACTGGACACACCTTGCTGGGGTTATTTGGCCCCCAGCAGTCTTTCCTGCCCAGAGCAGGGGAGCTGGACCCAGTGATCTCAGGAGGCCCCTTCCAGCCCTACACTTCTGTGATCTCTGTGCAAATCAGAAGTGTGCTTGATATACACTGTCAGTTCACCAATACAGGCACAAACTATTTCAACATAAGAACTCATGGCCTGAAACTATTTTGCTTCACTTTTGTGGTTCATATTTTTTGTAAACAGAGGTATTACTTTTGAATTAAGAGAAAGCTTAAGTGGTTACTACCTGGTACATCAAAAGACACCTCCAAAGCCCCAGAATTTAGTCTAACTTTGCCTTATTATAGTGTTATTCAGTTCAGGGGGGCATTGTTTGTTTGTTTGTTTCTTGTTTTTGCAGAAACAGACAATTTTTCTCACTAAATACCACAAGGAAATCTAAACCATCATGTTCCATTCTGAATGTGCAGTAGGTCATACTATTGCCAGGCACACAGAGTTCAAGATGGTGCAACATCACGATGCTCTCCCAGTGATGTAATCACACCTGCAGTTGAACCAATGCAACTGCACGTGAAGGCAACACCTGAATCCAAGAATTTGCACACAAGATAAAAGTATTCAATGTGCAAACCATCCCAGTTTTAGTAGACCATACCTCACAGGAAGCCTCCATTCCTTATCTGTTTGTCCTAATGTTATCATACAGAGAAAACCTTGTTCACAACAGCTGAAATGTGCTTCCTTTTCACGTTTCATAGTTTGTAGGGTCAGAAGGGACCTGAGCAGATCATCAAGTCCGACCCCCTGCCTTGACAGGAAAAAGTACTGGGGTCAAACGACCCCAGCAAGGTGTACATCTAGCCTCCTCTTAAACACCCCCAGAGTAGGAGCCGGAACCACTTCGCTTGGAAGTTGGTTCCAGATCCTAGCCGCCCTGACACTGAAGTAGAGCCTTGGTGCTGGTAGACACTATGGAGTCTTGAGTGTTGTGTGCTTTACTCCAAACCCAAATTTTCTCGGTAGATAAAATAAAGATCTTCAAGCTAAATTAGTAAATTTGTATGCATTTGTTGCTGCAGTACCTGCACCAAAGTCTCTCTAGAGCTTAAGAACTTTTTTTAAATAAACTAACTTTGAAAACTACTACTGATATTATCAAATAGAATGGAAGAATAACTCTCAGTGTAAATAAAAAAAAGATTTACTTGGCTTAATATTTAAATGCTCTAGCTGGTAACTAGTTTTTGTATCTATAGGACTATACAAATACTAAGTTTTACCTGATCTTTGTTACTTCAAATAAATGCGTATCACACACAATCTTTCCACATTTACAGTACACCTTAACCAAACAGCCAACTTAATTAAAATCTTCCATTCAGCAGAACCAAAGAAATCAACCCCTTGATTTATCAGCATTAAGAATATTTGTTGTAAAGTACTAAACAATAGATAAAAATAATCATGTCACCTTATTTAGACTGGCAAATTTAACATGTTTTAAACACAAGTCCTTCTCCTCCTGAAATAAAGTAATAAATAGCTACCTAGTCAAGGACAGTACACCAAGACACAGTTGTCAAGGTCTTCTTGCAGCATACAAAAATCACTTCTGGACTCGGGCAAATTAAACTAGTCTCTGTCAGTATGACATAAGTACCTTTCCATGTGCACTTATTTTTTTAATTTTTTTTTTTTTTTGCTTCCACTCCAGGGGCTTCCAAACCTAATAATCTTCATCTACAAACAACATTTTTGCTCCTTTCTGTTACTTCTGCTATGTTGGAGGGCAGTGAAATAAATGATACTGCTTCAGAGAAAATCAGATGAGCAGAAAAGCAGAACTTAGGATCAGAACCATATATTGTAAAAGCATGAAGTACAGTTTTGACGCAAAGCTCTTCTGCAAGAAATAACTAGTCAGATAGCAAAAGAGACTTAACCTGATCAGAAACTCCACCATCTTAGAAAATTTACTTTGATACACTTTACTTTAATAAATAAAACACACTATTTCTGATGTTGCTGAAAAATGTACTTTCATTCATTACATGCAGAAGAGTGTGTGCAATCTTTGGGAGGAGGCAACCCCCCCCAAAAAAAACAACAACCCTGAAATTGTACTAAGAGTAAAACATATCATGAGCTCCATCCAACCAAGTCAATACACCAAGGAGACTGGCTTCAAAACAGGTGAGAAGGCGCACAGTATTGATAAGTGACAAAATATACAGGCTTATGGTTACTGGTGGATGTCCTTTTTCAGAGAACAAGTGCCTTTTCTCCCATCACTGCCCACTTATTTTATAAACATTCAAATTACCGAGTAAAAATTAATTAGAACATCTCACATTCTCACCAGCACATTAAGTACATCTCAAGAAGAAAGTGCCTTTTCAAGCATTAGCTGACAGACTTCAGGATGTATTCGCTTCAAGCTCCCAGGAATTAAAAAGCTGCATTGTATCTTTAAATAAAACAGCTATTCTTCAGGTCACAAAAATAGTTTATTCTATAGTATTTCTTGTTCTGCCATTTAAAAATACATTACTCTAGCTTCCAGGTCCCCTATACACATGCATCGAGGTTGCTCTGACACAGCGTGGAGCAGACTTGATTAATTGAGTCTGCTGGAGCATGCTAATTACTGCACTCCAGTGTCATGTGGTGCAGGGTGCGGGTCAACAAACTTTTAAGTGTCCCACCCCATTTTTCAGTGTGCAGATGCTTATACACACAACACTCCAGACACTTTAATTAGAGCAGCTCTTAGTGCTGCTCTAATTAGAGACCCCCCCCCACACACGCATACACCCCCTCCCAAATCATGTGTATAAATGCCCCCAGTTTCCCAAATGGTGGACTACGCAAGTTATTCTTAGGTCCAACTAAGGAAGTGAAGAAATTCTCTGAATAGGTACTTTTTACTTGACGGAAGCCATTGCTGTAGCTTTTACAAAGATCTTATAGTATTACAAGGGAGAGGGAAGGTGATCCATGACAATCTTTATGAAAGTTGTACAAACTGAGTATGAAATTGTTTAAATTTTTTTCAAAGTCCTCTTTATCTTTAAACCTCCTAAAACCTTCCCAACACTAGTCAGATGTTTTTAATCTGAAATGCTATCTAGTTAGTGATTTGACCAATATATCACTTCTGATCAACATGGAAAATTTTCCAGCTGCTTGTCAGCATATCATCTTCTGTGGACAAGTAAATATATTTTGTTACAACTGAACTTGTTTTCCATAGCAGAAGGCCAATTATGCAAGTCAACTAAGATTAAAAACACTTAGCAAAGTGTCAGGCTAACGCCAACTTGAAGATAAGGCTGCATTGCTCCCAATTAAGTCTGCAATATCTATTCTATACAAATCAACACTGATCAAAAGTCTGTTACAGCAGTCTACATTTATTAATTATTAAACCCACAACAATCATGTGGAAACATGCAAAGCTTCCCCCCACCCTTTATCAGGTTTTATTTTCCGATTTTTTTCCACTGCCTGGTCGTTCATAAACAATACAACTTTCGCCCAAATATATTAAAGTCCCAAGTCTTGACACACTTCCGCTTTTCTTTTACTGCAGCATATTACATATCTGAAAAATACCAGAGCAAAATAAAATGAAGAGAATAAGGGGCTTCTGTTTCCAGTTACTTATTATTTACCTGATCTTCCTGCTATTTACTTCAAATGTTGTAAAGTCTGTGCATGGGTACTATGAGTAACTTGCAACTACTCCGTGTCCTGGTTTTTCTTCTGAGAAAGATAGTTACAGCCCTTTTTCTGGTGGTGAGTAGGCAGGAAGTCTTTAAGAAAAAAACCCAAAGGGAACATATTTGACAAAACAGTAAGAGTTACCAGTGAAATCCCAATTCCAATAAGACCGGTAAATAAAATCCAAGGGAGGTTCAAGTGTGAGAAAGTCTGTAGACACAAACTTAAGGTACATTAGTGTTTACAGAATACCAAGTGGGACAACCGTTTAAAGGTATACACACTTACTGTCCTAGTAGCCTCATTCAAGTCAAATAAGTGAATTTCAATATTGTATAACTATCATAAAATAATTTGAATGAAATGAAAACAGTGCCACTACACAATATATTCCTTGGAAATTAAAGCTCATTTAAAACCTATCAACAAAAATTTAGAAAAGACTAAAGATGAATTTTATTAAAAGGCACTTAACATTTCAAAACATTTTATATGATAAGGAACAACAATCATCCCTCTACTTGCTGGGCTCAGAAACTGTGCTTATGCTGACTTCGAATAAATAAAAACTTTATTCCACAATATGCTCTACCAACAATGTTATGAGAGAAGTGAGTACTCATTGACACTATTAAAAGCAGTGATTTTACATCTAAGATGGGGACAGACTGCTCAACAGGTGGTATCAGTGAAACCAGTTAGGGTAAAAATAATTCTTTACAAACACTAACAAGCAAAAATTAAGTACTATAACAAAGTTACCAGTGCCTGTTTAAAGTCTAACCAATTAACTTCATTCTGAGTTAGATGATAGCTTAAATGTAGTGTATAAAAGAAAAGCGGATCTTACTCAAGAAAATGGAAACCAGTGGATCTGGTACAAAGCTCTGACTTCTAAAATTGACTGCTGTTGAAGATTGAGCCTTTCAACCCTATGTAAATGAGAGCCAAAACACTTCGAGGGCTTTTCAAACACTAGACACTACTAATATGATCTTCCCAAGCTATTTTAGTCAGACATGGGCAGAAAAGATGCTGATTAAGATCCAGGTTTAAATATTGGAAAAGTGAATCCTCAGCAAACTGAGGCAGTTTCCATATCAATCAAGACAGACAGAACAATAGTAGATCCACATTAAGATTGGAAACTAAGGGCTCAGAGCCAGTGGTCTGTCTATGCTGGTCAATACACAGAAAGGCTTGTGTTAGCACCACTGAAAGAATAAATTATCGCTGCTTTTACAATAAGCTCTTCAAGAATGTAATAAAGAGTTCAGTGTGTGCTCCTCAGTCAGGAATCCAAAACTTTTCAGTTAAGGTCTGGCTTGCAGCAAAGATAACAGCTGAAAACTAACCATCTTGACCTTGACAAACTTATCACAACTTGCCTTATGTGGCATGGTAGAAAACAGGTGAAAGAAAAACGTAAAGGTTATTTTTTTAGTAGCAGGAGGACTTGCAGTTCTGCACCAATTAAATGCTATCTTTTTAAAGTAACAACTTAAAACATCCATTCATTAAACTGAAGACTATTTCCTTCTGAATTCCCAGCTCTCCTAGCCTTATTACTGGGGTATTCACTTGCTTTCAAGAGATAAATTTCTAACTCTTCCCTAAATTAAGAGATTTACAGCATGAAATTAAGGATTCAGACCCTGACATTCCAACAATATTTCCTGCCAAAAATCACAAGTACCAGTACATTTTTGTAGTTTGAAAGTAAGTTTTAATGCCTGGCAAATTGTAGGCACACGAAATAACAGAGTAGGCTTAGAGCTTCAGTGTCCTGAACTTAAAAGTATGTGCTCATTTATTTATGATGCATTTCAACTTGAATGGTCCTAAATCCTCCCCCCTCAGCCCGCCCCACCCCAAAATGTTGTTCCTATAGTTTGCATATACATACCTGTATGGTATCCATGCACACAGTACAACTGAAATGTAGTTACTACGTACATCTGTAAGAGTCTGCCAAGGCCAAGCAGAGTATCTTACGAAAAGTGCAATGGATTTTTTCCTGTCTGCAGACTGTAGACAGAATCTTAGTTTCTGTAAGGTCTCTCTAAAACTGGTCCCAAAATAAATAAAAAAGAAAAGCTACTGGCATGTGGGGGGACAGAAGTGCAGGGTCAACAAGATACAAACTTTCCACTAGAAAAAAATTTGCTATAGAACATTTTTTTTTAAATTTGACTTCATTGCAAAGTAAGTTTTGATACAACCTCAGAGGAGGATGCAACACATGATTGAGGGCAGTGTCAGGAAGTAGATTGTGTGGACAAAGTTTAGAGTTACAATCTCTAAAGGCCAGTTCATTATAAAGTTACTGGTTCAAAGAATTCTGCTGTTCAGATGTTGGCAGGTATGTTGCATTAATACAATTAATGGCTGACCTGTACAAACCAAAATAAGCTTCCTTACTATTTTAAAAATGAAAACTGCTCAAAATAACTTCCGCTAGTGTATTGGTGGAGTTATAATTATTCCATTTCCTTGCCAAGGTGCTGCCTAACTGCAGCCCAGGCCAAGTTATTGAGAAAGAAGAACTTGATGCAACACTACTTAACCTACAACTGAGTGATGCATTTGCAATAGCTTGTTCCAAAAAATGTTTGAAGACAGTCACTTTAAGGCACCTATTCACAGACTTCTGTAATAAAGTGACAAGATGCAAGAGAAATGCTTCACTCAACTTTTGTTACCATACTGGCAGGAAGGAACAGACCTTTCAACTCAGCATTAGCTCATGATTATATTCTGCTACCAAACACCAAAAGATCTCAAGGAAGCATAAGGACCCCAAGGCTTGCAAACACAGAGCCCAGCAAGCAAAGTCCTGGAAGGGCAGATGGGTGCTGCTGGCTGGCTACTTTTCCACAAGGCACACAAAACCATGTCGTGGAACTTTTGCTCTCAGAAAATGCAACCCATTTTTTCCCTTGACAATGGCATAAATATAAAGAACTTCTTAACTCAGGGAGCCAGCATGCCAGCCCAGAGGAATTGTGTTTGAACTGTCAAAAGGCAGTGGATAAAGCCTAAAGCATGGGCAGCACCTTGAGTTTCCATGCACGCGCAGAAGATATTTTACTGGCTTAAAAAGAGAGAAAGCACGCATGTGATGCTCAAGGTTTGGAAGAAACCAGGCTTTGCCACAGACTTTCTGACCACCCTCGGGGACCCCCGCTTTACCTGGGAGTGTCACGGGGGTCAGGAGCCGCCCGCGCTGCAGCAAGCGCAGAGGGGGCCGCACACGGGCAGGGTGGAAGCCAGGCAGCCCTGGGCAACCCCGGCTCCGGCCTCCTCCCTCCACCCGCCCCCGGGGGCGGCGACCCGCCCCGAGCCGGCGGCGGGGGAGGCGCCGCGCTCCCGCTCCAGCCAAGGGGAACGAGCGGGAGACGACGTGGCATCTGCAGCAGCGGGGCCGGGGGAAGGGGCGGGAGGCTCCCCCACTCCGGGCCGGGCCGAGCCGGACCCGGCCAGGTCCCTGCGCCCCGTTCCCCCCACCCTGCACCCACGGAGCTGCAGCCCCGCGCACGCCCCCAGTCCCAACGGCCGGTCGGGCGGACAGGGCCTCAGCGCGCTCTCCCCCTGCTCCTAGCCCCGCACTCACCGCGCACGCCCGGCGCCACTCGTCGCCGCCGCCGCCCGAGCGCGAGTCCGTCTCAGTGTCGCTGTCGGCGCTGCGCCGCGCTGCACACGCAGGCAGGCTGCTCCGCCATGATGGAATGCGCGCACTGCGCCTGCGCGTCCGGGGCGCTGGCGCGGGGAGGGGGAAAAGCGGGGAATGCGTGCGCGACGAGGCAGGTATTGGCCACGGCGGAAAGACAGTCCTCGCGGCGGCGGCGGCGGCGGCGGCGCCGGGGGGTGGGTTAGTCGCAGCAGGGAAATATGCCCCGCACCTTCGAGGCCCCTGCCATGTGCTACGTACAAGTCGGGTTGCAGATACAGGCAGACCTCGGAGTTATGACACAATTGGTTTTTGAAAACCACGTCTTAAGTCGAAACGTTGTAATTAAGAAGTGATTCTCCTATAGGAAGCCATGGACGACGTGCCCCCCGCAGTGACCAGTCAGTGACTCCCTCCCACCCCCCTCGGCCGGTCTCACTGACCGGAGGTCCCCTCCTATGCCTGATTGCGCTAACTGGGAAGCGGTCCCAGAAGTGGCCAAAGCCCTTCATCCAGCACTCCCACTTCCTAGACGGTCTTCACGGGGTGGGGGCACTAGCTCTTCTGCCCTTCCCCCCCTGCCGGTCACCTACAAGGGCAGCATGGCCTGTCAGGGGGTGCACTGGCTCATGCACTCCCTAGGCATTGCCACTGTAGGAAATAATGTTGTAAAAGGGGGCTTTGTTTTTGAACCAAGGCCTGATACCCTGTTTTCACCAAAAATAACCCAGAATTTTGTACTCGATCAATTATAGATGAGTAATACATTAATGTATTTATATTGTAAATAGCAATCATATTGATTTGGAAGGACTTCTTTGAGGTGACTTTGCTGGACTTTTTGAAGGGCTTTTTTTTTTGGACTTCTTGAACGGTTCTTGGCTGGAGTCTTCTCAGGAGCCTTGACTGCAGGTTTTTCTCAAGTCTTGTCTTCTTTCTTGAAGAAAGTGCTCAAGGAAGTTTGGACAGATGTTCTCCAGGGAGATGGCCGATGCAGTGAACTTGTTTGCTGGCATGGCGTTGGATCAAGCACTGTAAAATCAAAACCTTGCATAGGATGTCAATTTATAAGTGTTGTAAGTGTGAAAAGTTGTAAATTCAAAATGTTGTAAGACGAGCATTGCCTGTACATTTAGAGTGGTTGCGTCTTTAAAGTCATTTTCCTTGTGCTAAAGATAGCTGTGCAGCTATAAAAGGAGCCAGGCAGGTGTCAAGTTAGTGCTTGAAAGCTGGTACCAAATCTGGAGCTGGTTTCTAGCCAGTTTTGTACCAACCAAACCCTGAATGCAGAGACCCTTGCTGCTGGCTGAAGTAATTAGCACAACATGCTAAGCTAGTGAGGCCCCAACAAACTGCCAGCCGAGCCAGGCCATTTCAAGCAGCTGCCAGGGCAGGGGCCTTTTTTTACTGTGCTATAGACATAGTGGGCCAAGTCCCACCACAGAAACCAGAAGCCCCTCTTAAGAAGGGTGGCCACTAAAGACATAACAACTGATTTCTTGAGACCAAACATAAGAAAACAGGGAAAGAAGTGAGGGTCAGAAGTGAATAACAAGGGAACCGGAAGGAGACACGGGCAGAGCATGTCAGCCAGCACCCACTGCCCTGCTCCCATTCAAAGGGTCCCGGGAGCCCATGAATGCTGCCTGCTGAAACTCTGCTGGGAGACATGAGTGGAGCAGCCCCACTCTGCCCTGGGTTCTACTGATTAGCCATCTCAAAGTCCAGTCGCTAAAAAGCATCATGCATCGTTCTAGTCCTGTTGCTCCTTTGAAGAATAAGTAATAAGTAGCCCCATAACACAGAGTTGAAAGGAGTTTCGCAGCCTGATGGAAAGAAAGCAAAGACTTTAGTTTTCTTCCTGAGGCTGAAATTGGGTCTTTATTCCCAGTTGGTTCTCAGTTCCTTATTCCTAGCTCCTTATACCTGGTTCCTTTTTCAAAGTTAATCTACACACTTGTAGATTGTTAGCAATGAATCCGACATGCCAAAGAGCCAGGATTTCATCAGAAATGTATATTTACTAATAAAAAAGTAATATAATATCACATATCAATTACATTGCCCTGAATAAGGAGCTGGGATTATGGGGCAAAACCTGCTTTGGGTAACCCTAATATTACACTTTTATTAATAGTGTACTAAGGAGTTTGGTCCTGGGTATGACCATAAACTGCATCCAACTGGAGGGCCTGGGGCAAAGTGATGGGGCTACTTATGGCAGGGTACCTCCTATAAAATACCACAATGCTGCAACCTCCAGAGTAAGGTGAGCACAGGACATCTCAAAACCGTAGCCCCCATTGTCTTTCCAGAGTAAGGTGAATACAAGGCCCTCCAAACCCTAGCCCCCACTTTCTTGTGGGTAGTCCTTGGTTGCAGGAAGGCTAAGGGACATTGCCGTGACAGAAATGCACCCACATTTAGGCATTAGATAGTCAGCAGCAGTACTTATCTGTTGCCCTCTGATAGAAGCTACAACCATCAAGGCACTAAACACATGGACTTAGTCTAGCCTTTGGATTCTGTTTCAATGGTCTAAAGTGGGGCTGGGGTCATAAACAGCCTCCACTCCTCCACACTCTGGTCTGGGTATATGCATTGAAGGTCTTGGTGTGGTGATGGTCGCAAGACTGTACAAGCAAATTCATCAGGCCCCTGGCTATACCTCTTATATGTATACTATGATCCAGAGGATTGATGGTTGCTACCTATGAAAGTGTTAGAATTTCATCAAAAAATGTATGTCTAATTCGTTGCTAACAATCTTTAATTGTTTAAAGATTAACTTTGAAAAAGGAAATGGGAATAAGGAACCAACTTCAGCCTCACATCTTCTCCAACATGCAATACAGCAGGTTGCCTCTTGTTAGATCTTCTGTGTGGATTCCCTTCTGTGCATGTGTGGACAGATGCAGCAGTAAAAGTCTGATTCCTGCATGGAGCACTTAACTGCTGCACCCTGGATCTTAACTGCTGCAATCTTCCTGTTCCTTTTGGGTTGCAGGTACTTGTTTAACCCTTTAAAGCCTAAGGCCTTGGTTACCTAAGAACATACCTATTTGCCTATGTTATAGCACATAAAGCAGACATATATTACCTTGGCCTCTGAGGTAGCCACAGGATTTGGTAACAGGATCCAGAGTCCATCCCAAATGTAGAAGGCATGGGAAAAGCACTGCCTCTTGATTCACCACATAATTTAACTTCTATAAAGGAAACCATGCAGTTTCCCTTCTCCCTTACATATCTTGCATAGGTTTTACTAGGTATCTAACAAAGGGCCCAATCTTCAGTATTGCTGAGTACCTGGCTTCTGTAGAGTCACAAGGCTCAGCACCTAAAGATCATACCATTACAAAGTTTGATAGTTAGATATATTTAAAAAAAGAAATCTTAATTAAAAAAACAGAAAAAGTTAAACTGCTTCCATTTTTTAACCAGGTTATATTGAGAAACAGTTTGTTTCACTGGCAGTTCAGAAAAGCAAGAGAAGTCATAAACCTATACCATATTAAAACTTTTCAAAAACCTAAAAAAGATAGTACAAGAGGCCACTACAATACCCAGTGAAAACAGACATGCTTACATGTGTTTGTTGACAAGGAACAAAAGGCTGGTTAATCATTTCACCTTTGAGAGAATTCCTGGAATCCTCAGCACTCAATCTCAGGAATTTTATAACTCCACAGGCTCTAAATAATCTGTAACAAAACGTATTTGCTTGCCTAGGATTTTAAAAATGACTATTTTACATAGCAAAAAAATTCCTAAGGAAACCCTTCCAAAAACATACTATTTTAAATATTGAGAACTTTTGTAGAAATGGAAAAAATATGTAAAATATGTTTGCTGTTTAAAGCAACAGACTAAATCAGTATTCTGAATTGATACTTCCAATATTTAATTATTGCCTGTTAGACATTAAAAGTGATGGCTAATTGTGATCTGTGGTATATATAGAGATCTTTTGCCTCAGCATAAGCATTGAATATCTGATAACCCTGAGCACAAATGTTCTTTGGAGGTGAATGCTTAACATTCTTTGTGCTGAAGGCTAGATCATCTCAGTTCTGGTTATGTAAAGGATTCCCTCGTAGATAATAATTCAGTTCCTTAACACTGGTGAAATTAATTCTCTCCCAAACTAAGATTTTTTTTCAGTTTATCTTTCCAAATATATTTTGTGTGGTGTTCTCTGGCTATTCAGACAAGATGTCCCAAGCCTACAAATTCACAGTTGCTTAGGAAGGCCTAAAAACTGCTAGCATTCCACAAGCTCCAGGACTTCTCAAGAATTCAAATTGCATCAAGTACTGGAGCAATTCCCATCCTGCAGAAATGAAATGACTAAATGTTTGCTGCTGATCGTGATCATCTCACATACAAACTGATGGGGTAATGGCAAGGAAAAATGTTTTCAGCTGCGAATGGAAAGGACACACAGAGTTAATGAGGTTGAGACATACAACAAGCCTGTTCCAGATGGCTAAAGATGCACTGAATAAATGTTTAGTACCAACAACAGCAGAATTGTATGGAAGGAAGGCCAGTGCTAAGCGTAGGCTAGATAGGACAAAGCTGTAAGATACCATGAAACAAGTCTGCTTTGAAGACCAAGAAGGAGAACTGGGTTCTGCAATTACTGGAGTGCTGCTGGACTTAAAGAGGATGCTCAGGTTTTGGCATGCGTGAAGATAGGCAACACCAGTCTGCACTTGCTGGAATCCGAAGAGCTGGAATTTAGGGAAATGATGAAAACCTGCTTCAAGCAAGGTGAATGAAAATGAAATGGTAGTAGGAATAAGACTTTCAGGATTATAGTCTTGTTGTTCTTGAACTTCAGAAACAGATTATAGGAACAGAAGTAAAACCCATCTCTTTTCCCCTAGGCCTGAGTGACAGTGCTCCAATTTACACCCTCACTTTTCCTTCCACATGTAATGCATCCGATCCTGGTGCCACTGCTTGATCCTTATATCCTTTAGTTTTGTTGATAGTCTGAGGCTGGGTGCATTTGGAATTCTTCCATGGCACTCAGACTTCAAAAGCACCCTGGGATCATTCCAGATACTTCACAGAGCCCCAGGAGGCAGAAGTCTGGGGTATATTGGATCCAGAAGTGGAGCTATGAGTGAGAGGAGAAGTTGAAAGGAGAAGAATTAGGTTCAGAACAATGATGAAGGGAGGATAGAGAACTTGGAAGAGGAAAAGGGGAAAAAGAAAAACACAGCCAAGAGAGGGGAATGGAAAAGGATTGGGGAGGGAGGAGAGACTGGGACAAAGCACAAAACCATAAGGTCTGGGCTTCTATAAGAAAGGGATAGGGGGGAGAGAAGTGGTGTCATTTAGAGCTAGTCAGAAAGTGGAAAGAAAATTTTACAGAGCACACCACCTTTTTCCAATCAGAAAATTGTTGAAGTCTGAAAGAAGATTACTGATTATAGGATTAACATTTATTGGAGGCAAAACTGACAGACAGAATAAACAGAAATAAATGGAAAAGAAAAGCAAGATAAGAGATTTATTAAGCAGGTTATTGTTGCATGTATCGTTCCATATCTAGCACTTTCCTAGAAACTACAGCACAATTCCAAATCTTTGGGAAAGAGGAGGGAGAATAGAAAAACACAGCTAGAGATTATTTGTGGTAAGAGTTTATCAAAAGCCAATACTTGCTTTGGGCATATCTAGGTTGATAGGGCACTTCTTAAGAATGAAAAGGAAGAAAAGCAAGCACGTACAACTTATAACAACTAGAAGCTCTTTTGAATTTCAGACCCCAGGTAATGGAGGTGGTGATAACATTTTTCAGTACTTGCATGGTTTCAATAGAGTTGATGCTGATATTAAAACAAGGCTCCCTAACATGAGTCCTGCCCTCCTCTTGAGTCTGAGAAGGTATGTACTTGGACCATGTACAAGAAGTGGTGTGGACTGGTAGTTAAACTTCTTTTTTTTCCCCCCCCAAACAGGCAAAAAACATTAAAAAAACATAGCAGGCATCAACAACAGCTGGCAACAAACTTGTATTAAAATGATATATATTGGAAATGTATATGTTTAGGTCCTTAAATTAAATGGGATATAGGAAGAACTCTTTAGCTGGAGTAAACTGGCATTGCTCCCTTGATCTGCATGGAGTCATGCCTATTTACACCAGCTGAGGATCACAGCTGCTAGTAAAATGGTATCATGTTGTATAATTTGAAGGGGACAAAAGAAGACAAAGACCAAGAGGAATGCCTAGAGCAAGAGCTCCCAAAATGTGGCCTGTGAGCCATGTGTGGCCCACAAACCCCTTTGATGCAGCCTATCATCCAGGACTGCCCCTTTGATAGGGCCTTTCAAGACCATTAGGAACCCCTGGCCTAGAAGTCTTCTTCACAGAAAAGTTATTTTGTGTGGAATTCACATTCTAAATACAAAAAATGTGCTCTTTGTATATAGACAGACCCCTGGGGCAAGTCATCCCTGGCATCAGTTACCCACAAAAGTCTGCCAGTATAGTATTTCAGCAATATTTCTAGTGTAAATTCAGCAACACCAACAGAAAAGTACTCTTGTTAGCTTAGTGCACATCATGCAGGGAGGAAGTATAGGTACGCCAGCAGAAAAAAATCTTCACTGTTGGCACATGCTCCATGTACACTAAGGGTCTCTGCCAGTATAATTACACTGGCATAACTCTTGCAATGTAGACAGAGTCTATGACAGAAACAAGTTGGCCTTACCCACAGTCAGGCGATTGCCTCAGAAGTCTGGAAATCATTCACTCTCTTTTTCAGTGCGGGGACAGATCCTAACAGAGGGCTCCACAGAGCCTTGTCTTAGTATATCACATTGCAATAGGGTGCTGACAGATGTGGGGAAAAAAATGGCACTTAACTGGAAGAGGAAGCATATTAGTTTGACCTGGTACCCCAGTGTCTGTATAGATTGGGGGTTTCAGCAGGGCTTTCTGGCACTTTTATCTAAAGCTGATTCAGTCAGTTATTAAAGTGCGAAAAAGCCCCACTGAAGCACTCAATCTATACAGATATTGGGTGAGTCAGGTCAAGCTGTTGTGAAGTCTCTTCTGGGCATGCTAAGCTTAAAGTAAAGTGCCATTTTGGGGTATTTTTTTACATCTGTGAGCTATAGTTTTTTGCTATACACTTCTCCTTTGAGCAGTCCTCTCAGCTGGTTACAGACTGATATTACATTACTGATAGTGTTGGCAGTTATCATAATCTTACAGGAAGGGTGGGGGTCTTAAGGAGAGGCAATGTAGATGAGTGCCATGAATATGACAAGGAAAGAACAAATAGGCTAGGCAGGGACTGTGGGAGGAAGATGGAAGCAGCAGTTCTGCTGCCTGCTTGCTTCTCTCTTCATTCCAGGTAAGACACAGAAAAGTCCCTATGCAGCATTGTTCTCTAACCAAACGTTCCAGAGTACAAACATATCTGGAGAGGATTGCTACTAGAAGCAGTATTAATATATGCTCACTTCTGCCCACAACACTAGTGAGGAATGTGACAGTATGTCTCTTCAGGGACCTCATGCAGAGGCACAGCTCTTCCAAAGGGCATACCTTAGATGCTCAGAATCCCATAAGGCTAGAGATTCACTTCCACAGCCCCTAAGCCCTTCTGCCTTGATGAAGCACTCGCAAAAAGCAGCATGAGGTTCACCTTGTAAGGTATCTTGATCTCTCACCCAGGGTCCTAATGAAATCATTTTTAATCAGTCTTGTATAAAAGCTACTTATAAAAAAGCTAAACAAACTTTAAAGGCAGAATTATAGATTCACTCAAATGGACCTCCACACAATTATAGCCATTATAAATGGAAGAAAACAAAGTTCAACATCTGGGTGATTTGTACATTGTATACAACATCTGTTTTATTGTCCTTTAAACTAGTTTATTAGATGGAGTAGACTTTAAATACAAAAGTTACTGGGTAGTTTAAACATAAGTACGCCACAAATGTTTATTTTGGAGCTTCAAGCTTGACTTAATCCTATGGAAGAGCTGTAGGGCTTGGTCAGAGAAAGCCATTTGATGAATTAACCCTTGGCTCTTAGTAGCAGCCCTGGACTTGTTTAAGTCCAGAAGCCAGAGCTCTCTAAGCTTTGACCTCATGCCTACTATATGAACCCTTACTAAGAATGGACAACTCTCCAGAGCATATTTAAGATAGTGGGACTTTTCTGATGTACTTCTGTCAATTAGAAAACTAATTAAGCACAAGTGGTTAAAAAAAAAAAAAAAAGGAAGGATAGTGAAAAGAAGGCCCAACACAAACCTGAAAGAACTGCTCTATGGGATGAAGCTGGAGCAAGTGTTTGGCTCACTGGACATATTTATCTGAATGGCCAGCTTTATAAATTCAGCAGCAACTCTGACTAATTGCTGAACTAAACTCCTATAATGATACATGCTAACTCTTGTTTTTATCTGAAGTGATCCACAAGAATCTCGGGAATAGTGCTGTTTGTGAGAGCAATGCTCAGACAACCTATTCTGTGTCTGCAGAACCTTGAAGAGCTCCGTACATAGAAGACAAACAATCCTACAGACAGCTCAGCCTTTTGGCTGAATGGAACAGGGCTTTCTATAGCCACATTGTTCTACTGCCCATGTAACTGCAGGTCACAGCTGTTGCTAGTCCCATCAGGCATTTGTGTACCATTAGCTTTTTTCCTTTACCTGTAGGTTACATGCTTGTCAGACTTTGCCAGCTGCTCTATAGTACTGCTATGGAGGAATGCCGCAGTGGAGACATGGATGCACACTCCACTGCAGTTACTCATCCCTAAGAGGTCAAAGTACTTTGTTCTTCCCAAAGTGAACTAGCCAGCCACTGCCCCAGAGAAGAATGAGGTATCCAAATTCAGCTTAGTTTCAACACAGCCAGGTCTTGGCAATTTTACCACAACCAAACAAAAACAAAACAAGATACCCCCACACACCTGGAAACAAACAGATCTTAGGAAATGTTATGAAAAGCACAGCTAACTTGATATTGCACTTCTGGTTACAAAGTAAAGCCCAAATTGCCTCAGAGATGCTGTTGAAAGCAGCTTCAGTGTGCAAATGCAGAAGGATGCCAGAGGGACCTTGCTTCTGAGGGTTTGTATGGAAGTTCAGGCAGCCTGCTGGGGAGGCGCTGTAACTGAAGGCACTTTACAGAAAGCACAGTGAGCTACAGCTCCAACAAAAAATGATTGTGACTTGCACCCCATAGGCATCACTATGACTGGGAAACCTATGGAACTGTGGGATAGCTTAGTGAACCATTGTTAGTCTAAAAACAGAAATTGCAACAATAATTAAACTTTGGTTTTGCTTTGCTATTGTTTTGCTATTTACCCCCATTCTGTGTTGTCTTTCTCTTCCTCTGTCTCTTTAGTTCCCTTATTTCTTATTCTAATGCTTTTCCAGGGCAATAATTGTCATGTATGTGCTATTTTCAGTGTTGTCCTAAACTTTCTTGGTCTCTCCAACAAGGAGTTTCAGTCTCCTTAAACACCTCAGCTACTTGTACATGCCACGAGACTTTACTTCAGTTTAATTCTCCCTAAATTGAAGTGATGGGTTTTTAAAAACACTGCTTCAGTTTAGGGTAAAGTAAACTCCTATGGCATGTACACAAAGGTGAGGCCCAATCCTTACCTGCCTCTCCAGTGGCAGGGAGGAGGGCAAGCTGCTGGCAGGCCAAGCAGTCCCTGAGCTGTGGGGGCGGAGGGGGAGCAATGCTTCCCTCTGTGGCGGCCGTGGCACCCCGTAGGCAGCACCTGCCTGCAGGTACCCAGCCCAGGTGATCCCAGGGGGCACCACTGCTGTGGAAGGAAGCAACACCACCCCCTGCAGCTGCAGAAGGATACACCGCCTGGCCCTGCAGCCATGGAGGAAAGCACTGGCCCCCTGCACAGCTCAGGCAGGCAGTCAGGCTCCAGGGGAAAATAAAGTAAAAGATCAGGCTTGCTGCTTTCTTATTTTTTCCTTCAGTGGAGCCTGGCTGCGCAGGCTGCCGCCAGGCTGCGTGCACAGCC
This sequence comes from Crocodylus porosus, assembly GCF_001723895.1. NCBI lineage: Eukaryota > Metazoa > Chordata > Crocodylia > Crocodylidae > Crocodylus > Crocodylus porosus. The sequence goes on from NW_017728916.1 coordinate 3,743,156, forward strand.
CCTGAGCTGCGCAAGGCTCGGTGCTTCCCCCTACGGCTGTAAGGTAGCAAACTAAAACACTTCAGACATGTTTTATTTTGCTGCATCCCAAAGTCATTTAACGCGCAATATGCCACCAACAGTGTAAACACCTGCACCATTAAAGTGGTGCAAAAGGGCATTTAAGCCACTTTAAAGGCCAATTTTGTGGCATGTATAAAGGCCCCTCCATTTCTTCCCCCCTGCAACTTTTTTTTAAAATTCTTTCCACTGGCCTAATGCTGGTGTCTGCCACTCTGTGTGGGGTTTCATTACAGCTCTATTTCAGCCTGAAGCACTATGGAGCACTTTGGACTTGATTCAAGGTAGCTCTACACCCTGTGCAGTTATTTACACTCATGCAAGATGGGTTTGAAGAAGTACTACCATATTAGCACACTAGCATGTTACACCCGCTTTGCACTACCATCAGCTATCAGAATACCAGTGAATCAGGCAGGCCCTCCAGTACAATTTAGAGGCACTGACCGACACAGCATTAAAAACATGGGTGCATTTCACAGTAAAAATGATACAAGCAAGAAGAGTACAAACATTGGCTTCTAAAGGAAATCCTCACCCATTATTACCAGCCCACTTGTTTGTTCAATTCCAACAGTCTCCAGTCTGGGATGGTCATCAGTCTGGCTTCCCATGCTGAAGAACAGCTGAAAAAAAGTAGAAGCAGTGATATTCTGCATGAGGAGTCTGCACAGCCTCCCTTCACAGTCTGGCTCATATAGTTGATTGCTATGTGAGAAAACCTGTTATTAAAATGAATAAGGACCCTTTTGTGTACAGGGAAAAAAATCCAGCCTACCTCATCTTCTTTTGCTGTAAGAAACATTTTAAGTTGCTTTCCTACTAGTATCTGTGATCATACTGTAAGTGTGGCTGCTGGAAATGAAGGTTTTTGATATTGTGACATCTTTCCTCTGAAAATGTAAACTTACTTTTCCTAGTTTCATGTAAATATATTGCTTGTGAAAGAGGCTGAATTGTCTTTGAGCTTGAGGGTCAGAATCTCAACTGGTCTGATATAATTCTATTGAGTTATACCTGTTTACTCCAGCTGAGGCACTGGCATCAAATTCTCATGTAATCCCCAAAAGACCAGGACAGCCTGCATATCGACAGTGAAACTTTTTCTTTCTCCTCCCCTCCTGCCAAACCCCCACTGTCCTGCCCGTATGGTTCAACCCCGAGCAGAAGGCAACATCTCAAGGCCTGAAAAGGTCTTCTCCATAGCCTTTCACTTGTGTTCTTTACTTGAACATGCCAAAAAGTGTCAGTTTTGAATACAGTTTAGAGAGAAAGTGTGTTCCAGTGTATAGGGCACCAGCTTGGGACATGAAAGACCCAGATTTAATGTCCATCTCTTCCACAAACTTCTTGTGTAACCTTGGGCAAGCCATTTAGTTTCTGCCTTACTGCACTCAGGTACTTTGGTATCTGGCCCTGTTAAGAACCTACTGCCACTAAGTATCTGTATCATAAAGCTAACCATGTACACTGAAAACTAGTCTAAGACCTAGATGCACCCCAGGAATAAAGTAATAGGCACATTAAACATCATCAAATCAGTTTCATATAAGACATGGGCTAGGGACAGACATTACACATAAACCGATTTAAGTGATCAGAAACTGGTTTAAACCGTTAAAAGAACATAGGTTCAGTGCACATAAGCCAGTTTCAAAATGGATGGAACTGGTTTAAGATAAACCTGGTTGAATGTAGTATCAGACTTAACTGATTTGGATCAAACCAGTTTATGCCTTAGCTTAGTCAAGGATAACAAAAAATCCTTTTTTAAATACATAGGGAGCATGAAGAAGGCACCAGATAATGTGGGGCCCCTGCAGGATATGCTTGGCAATCTGGTGGTTGCACCAGAGGAGAAAACAGACCTCTTTAACAATTTCTTTGCCTCCATTTTCTTGTGCAGAGACTGGGACTCCTCTACCGAGATTCAGGATGAACTTAGGGGAAACTCCGCCAGGCCTAGGGTCAGGGAGGACTGAGTTAGGGAACTTCTGGAGGGGCTGGACGTGTTCAAATCAGCAGGTCCAGATGCTCTCCACCCCAGGGTGTTGAGGGAATTGGCAGAGGTTATCGTGGGGCCCCTGGCATGGCTTTATGAGCACTCATGGTGCTCTGGCCAGGTGCCAGACGACTGGAAGAAAGCCAATGTGGTCCCCATCTTTAAAAAAGGGGAGAGGGAGGACCTGGGCAACCATAGGCCTGTTAGTCTTACTTCAATTCTTGGGAAGCTCTTTGAGAAGATTATCAAGGAGCACATCTGTGATGGGCCAGCAGCAGGGATTATGCTCAACGGCAACCAGCATGGTTTCATTAGGGGCAGGTCATGTCAGACCAACCTGATTGCCTTCTACGATCAGGTCACAAAATCATTGGACGCAGGTATCGCAGTGGATGTAATCTTTCTGGACTTCAGGAAGGCCTTTGACACTGTTTCCCACCCTATTCTCATTAAAAAACTAGGCAACTGTGGCATTGATGCCTACACAGTCAGATGGATTACAAATTGGCTGAGAGGTCATACTCAGAGAGTGGTGGTGGGCAGGTCATATTCTACCTGGGGGGAACTGGGCAGTGGAGTCCCCCAAGGCTCGGTCCTTGGGCCCGCACTGTTCAATTTCTTTATTAGTGACTTGGACAACAGGGTGAAAAGCACCCTGTTTAAATTTGCAGACGACACCAAGATTTTGGGTGAGGTGGGCACGCTAAAAGGGAAGGACAGCTTACAACAGGACCTGGACAGGTTGCAGGGGCGGGCAAATGAAAATAGGATGGGATTCAATACTGACAAGTGCAGGGTGCTGCACTTAGGCAGTAGGAACCAGCAACATACCTGTAGGCTGGGGAACTCCCTTCTCCAAAGCACGGTGGCAGAAAGAGATCTTGGAGTCATTACTGACTCCAGATGAACATGGACCGACAATGTGAGGACACGGTCAGTAGGACTAACCGTACCTTGTCGTGCATCCACAGATGCATCACAAGCAGGGCCAAGGAGGTGATCCTCCCCCTCTATGAGACACTGGTCAGGCCGCAGCTGGAGTACTGTGTCTAGTTCTGGGCGCTGCACTTCAGGAGGGATGTGGACAGCATTGAGAGGGTCCAAAGGAGGGCCACTCACATGATCCAGGGACAGCAGGGCAGACCCTACGAGGAGAGGCTATGGGACCTTAACCTGTTCAGCCTTCGCAAGAGAAGGCTGAGGGGGGACCTGGTGGTCATCTATAAACTTACTAGGGGGGACCAGCGGGGATTGGGAGAGACCTTGTTCCCCCAACTGCCTTCCGGAGTAACAAGGAATAACAGTCATAAGTTGTTAGAGAGTAGACTTAGACTAGACATTAGAAGGCACTACCTCACAGTCAGGGCAGCTAGGATCCAGAACCAACTTCCAAGGGAAGTGGTGCTGGCTCTTACCTTGGGGTTCTTTAAGAGGAGGCTTGACCTTTACCTAGCTGTGGTCATTTGAGCCCAGTTTTCTCTTCCTGCCCAGGACAGGAGGTCAGACTAGAAGATCTACAAGGTCCCTTCCGACTCTACATCTAAGAAGCTATGAATCTATGCAATGTCTGTCCCAAACCCCTTTGTGATTTAAGTTAAACAAGTCCCCCAGCACCCCAGATACTTTGCAGCTGTGTTGTCTGCTCCAGAGAGCAGGGCTGACCCCACCCTTCTGCTCCCTAGCCAGAGCTCTGGCAGAGACTGCAGACACAGCATGGTCTGCCTGGCTTCCCCCTGGCTCCCCCCACCAGCTGCCCTTGCTCTTCACTGCTCAAGCATGAATGCCCCCTCCCTCCCATCTCCCACAGCATGACCCCAGCCCCACAGACCTGTGGTATGCTAGCTAATGCTGAGAGGGGTGTGTGTGTCTCCAATGTTACTGGGACAGGCAGACAGAACAGTGTCTGCTTAGGGCTTTTTGGTCAGCTGGTAATGTCCCTCCATTCCTTCCTTGGAAAAAAGCTGTTTAAGAAGAGCTTGAACTAATGAGAGAAGCTTTTGTTTTGTTGATGGGCTGATAAATTCTATGTTATCAGCTCCCTGCTGGCTCCCTCACCCTTCAAGTTTGCTGCAGACAGTATGAAGAAGCTGGGAGAGGGAGACTGAAAAGCTCAGTATCATCAACTGATATGCATGCACTGCACACCCCCCTTTGCCTCAGAGTGCTAGCTGGAGGCTGGGATCTGGCAACTCCCTGCATCTTGAGCAGCAAGTGGAGAAAAGCCTGTGACTGTGCAGGCCGGGGTATGGGTTTAGACCTCCTCCCTAATCAGAGGTCCTGCCAGGGCCTGGCCATGCCTCCTTCCCCCCTCAGCCCAGCACTGTAGAAGGGAAAAGAGGGCTGCTCTAGCACCCCCCCCCCTGCTTCTAGCCTGAGCCACTGTAGTCATGTGCCTGCATTTCCGCTGTCCAGAGGGCATGTCTTTACAGTTGCAAACAGATACAACCTAGGCAGGTTAAACTAACCTGCAAAGATTGAATCAATTCAGATTTAGGCCTTTTGAATGTTTGTCCCTAGCCATGGAAGTGACCAGTTTAGTCAGGATCAGTGGAGGCCCAATTTCAGAATGACCACTTAGTGAAGAGCAGTTTGACTTCATGTCCTACTTCCTATGCCCTGCTATCCATTTCTCCACATTCCTTGCAAAGAGGATGAGCAAATAACAATATACTTCATAAAAAAGCCTGAGTAGAAAACCAATGCAAGTCCCAAAAGCGTTTGAAATAAGAAGAGGGATAATAAACTTGTCTCTGCTACTATTCTTCAGTTTTGAAGAGAAAAAAAAACTAAGAAAGACTTCAAACAGTCAAACAACTTCAGTGATCGAGGCAGCTGGTAATTTTTATGGGATCATTAAGATTGTGGATCTTCAAAAATGTTCAAATTTTGCAGCTGCAAAGAAGTAGAGGGAGACCAAAGAAGTTCTGATTCTTATCCTGCAAATATTTACACATTCGCCTGGTTTCAGTGAGACTTTTCACCTGAAGTAAATCACTTATATGTAAAAGTTGGCAGGATCAGATCCAAAACAAATCCTACTCTGCCTTCATCTGAAGGCATTGCCCTAAATGTTTATTCCAGACCTTCAACTAAGGGTGGCGGGGGAGGGGGCACAGAATGTGAATTGCAAAAAAATGCAGGATTTTGTTTCATGAAATGTCACAGTATTTCCCATTCAGCTCTCCTCTTAGTGGGTACTTCAGCTGTTCCAGCAGTATTCTACTTGCATTTGTGACATCTCATGGCAGGGTCACTCATCAGGCTGAGATGATATGTCATCTTGCACAAGAATGGGATAGGTGGGTAAGGGGAAAAATCTAAAAGCCTGGCCTTCTGTCACAATGTCATTCAGCAGGGTTTGTTAATCCCTGGCTTTATTAAAAGGTTACATTGCAGATATTTTAAGAGTCTCCTGATAGAGAAAATTCCCATAATTCCGAAGTAGGAGAACCTGTTATGAAAATGAACACTGACCTTTTGTGCATTTGAGGTGGGGGAGAAGAAATGCATCTTGCCAACATTGGCTTCTATTGTTCAGACACCATGTAGCTGCCTTTTCACTACTGTCCTTGGATAAGTAGGTTGGCATTTATATATAGAATTTTGTAGCAAAACAACCATAGGCTATGATTATTTAAATATAGAACTCTTTATTCAAAAGGATGCTTAACTGTGTAGTTATAACAAATAAGATATTAAAAGTAACACTAGACTACAGCATTTAAAGAGAAAAAAATAAAGGCTTTTGGTGTAAAATGCAAAAGCCTTAAGTCAATGTCAGAGTTAAGCTAGTGGGGGAAATCAGCAGATTCCAAAATGTACAACTCATATAGACAGAACCATATTACATAGACTGTGTGATTTATGATCTAGATTAAAGAGCAAATAATATATAAAGGTTGAAATTAATAAGGAAGTCAAGGTAAGAGGCTACTACATATTTATAATGCAGGTAAGCTAACTCCATAACTGAAACCTTAACTGTTGGGTTTTCCTTGTTGAATATTAGATTAGGTCACCTTTAACTTCCAATTAGCTCTATTTTTCCTATTAAAAAATTCTTTATATTTGCTATCAGTGAATGCTCTACACCAAGGGTTGGCAACATATGGCCTGTAGGCTGAATCTGGTCTGCAAAACTGGAGGGCTTTGTCTCTGCCCTCTCCCACGCTAAGGCTGGGTAAAGAGGAACTGCACTGGGGCTTGGTAGCTAGAAGCTGCACTTGCACTGGGGGCAACATGGCAGCAGCTTCTCGCAGGTGGAAACCTGAGCGGGGTCTGGGTAGCTTCCAGCAGCACCCATGCAACAATTAGGAGGCAGGGAGAAGCAGCAGCAGTGAGGATGCAGCTTCCAGCTGCCCAGCCCTGGTTCAGCTCCCCACTGACTGGGTGCAGCTTCTAGTTCCCCTCAGGATGGAAGCTGGGCTCACACCCCAGCTGTGAAGCTGCGTGCTAGGAAAGGCAGCAGCAGCATGGGTGCAGCTCCCAGATGCCTTATTTCAGCATGGGTACAAGTAACACCCCCCACACTGCTGACATGCCACCAAAGTCAACCAGCCTGCTCTGGACCGAGGCTAAGTTGGTCCAGCCGGGGCTTAAAGGTTGACACTGCCAGCCCCCCACTCAACAAAATAGAGAGATATGTGACTAGAAATCAAGAAAAGGCATTGCATAAAGAATTCACAAGACCAAAGCTGGAATAGTTTGTTCTGGTCCCTGCTATAAACAGAAAAGGTTTTGCAAGTTTTACTAATACTACTTTTTACATCTGAAGTGTCTTTCATTGCAGGATCTTGAAGTACTTGTATACATTAACCAATTAAACATCACAACACTTACTTTTAAAGAGGAAAGGCATGAAGATGGATCACTTCCCAATGAAATGCAGACTCTTCTGGGACAGTATGTTACTGAAGTTTCCAGTTTTATAGTGTTGTTATGCGACACGTGCAGATTTTGAAGATACAGCATCAAGTTACAGTAGTATGGGGGAATTGAATAAGGCAGACAAACTCTTGATTATACAGTCACTTTGGATGGAGAGAGCTCCCAGTAAAGCAGTCATGTGCTTACTTATTAGAGTCTGCAGAGGACACTAGAATTAAACACCTTTATTCTTCCAAAAAGTCCATAAATGACTACAGGAGGCAGGACTGTGGTTTACAATCTCATGCAATAGATCTGTTGCCTCATTAATACCTTACTGGAGTTTGTTTTCTTGAGAGATTCATGATGGAAACATGCTACCCAAAGAATGGGCTTTTTTCTAATCTTCCAGCCGGAGCCTACAGATTCTAAAAAGCCCAGGGGCTCTCTCTGCTATCTGGAACATTGCTCCCTACAATCCTTGCATCAGGATGCAGTGTTTTGTTGGACCTATCTAACTGCAGTGGGATCACTCACTATGGCCAGCTACTTTTTACTGCATAAAGATTAAATGATCATGAGAAAGGACCATCCCCCAGGCAGTCTGTTTGTCTCTCCTTTACCGTGATGGTAGATTATAGCAGTGAACAACAAATAGTTTGAGCAAAGCATACAAGTGTGTGCATAATACCATACAAGTATGAAAAAAAGAGACAAAGCTCCCTGGTGAACAAAACTATTCAAACCCCCAGGAAATGGAGAAATTTCTAAAGCATTGATGGTATTGCCTTATATGGGTTTTGGTGCCACACATTTCTGTTTTTTTGTAGGTTCAGACTCTGCAGCGCTATTCTTTTGCAGCAGGAGATGAGAAACCCTCTTTGAAGTCAGTGGCTGTTACATCCTCAAGCAGAAGGATGACTTCACTTAACTTACCTAAAAGTCTCAGATACCCTCTAACATGGCAGGTGGAACGCCAAACCAAAATAAGATTCCCTCCATAACATATACACATCCAACTGTGTCTGCAGGAGCAGGGTGCTAGGAGGAATATAGTCCATCTCCAAAGGCTGCTGCACCTCTGACGTATCAATTGGAAGAGATAAAGTTTACAGATACAGGGCTATTGCTGAGAGGAGGTAGAGGCACAAAACTTGTTGTGATAAGCCTTAAGGGTTCACTCTACTTTAGAAGGTGATGGGAAAAGGATACTGTAAGGATTTCCACCACTTTCATAGTAAGTACTTATGAGTCCTATAGTACTCCTGGTAAGAGTTAGTTCTTAGAGGGAACACAACTGAAGAAGTGGGTGTGTAACATTTGGGGAATTTAGTTAGCTCAACAAGGGATAACTTTAGAAAAAGATGGGGCAAATCTTCAGAAGAGGGGAGCAACTGGTGGATTCATTGAAAAATACAAAATTCTTAAGGTCACAGGAAGACTAGATGTGACAGCAGTGGTTCTCAATTTTTTTAGACTCAATGTACCCCTCCAGAGCTTTTCTGAATGAAGCAGCACCACATTTTATATTCAAACCTTATTTTACAATACTTACATCCTTGTGGAAGGGCTGAGCAGTGGAGGTGAGGAGAATGGCCAACAGCCTGATCCTGGGCTTATCTCCTCACACCTGCTTATCTCCTGTTTCTATCTCTTTACACCTCTCTGTACCTCTCAGGACAATCTGAGCTGAAATCAGAAACAAAAACCAGGGGCACAAGCTGAAGCCTGGACCGGGGAAAGGAATTTAGATAGAACCTCTTCACCCAGGAAGTAGTTAAGCACCTCTGATCTACTGCATGTGTTAACTCGTGGCCATGGGCCAGATTGGGCCCCCAGCGTCATGTCATCTGGCCTGTGGGACTCCCCCACAGGTCCAGAAATTTGCGACAGGGGAGCAATGGCACTGTTCCCTTGCTGCCAAATATCTGGATCCATGGGGAGCCCTGCAGGCTGGACAGCATGGTCATGTGTGCTAGGTCGGGCACCCAGGACAACACAGGGCCCAATCCCAGCATGTGGCCCCCAATCTGGGCATGCAGCACTGAGAGGAGGCAGTGCAGGGCCCAGTCCAGGCTGTGGACTGGCCCTGAACAACTTGTCTAGCCTGTGGGGCCAAAAGATTGAGCAGTGAGCACCACTACAATGGTCTATTAAAGGCAGCTGCATAAGCCACCCATGTAACAGCTTTCTTAAATTAGTTGATGCTGCATTTGGCAGGCAGCATGTTGTGAGATTCATCTTTCAGTTCAGCGGGGAAGAGACTAAAGGACCTAGCTCCTGTACAGAATATGGTGATCTGTGGCCCTAGGCCATGTAACTTCAGATGATGTTACGCTTCTCCATATAAAATATAAAAAATGGCTATTTTTTTAATGACCTAAGTTTTATTAGACACTGATGATTTAGGAATGTTCCCAGGAAGTTTCTAATGGACTATATCTTCAGCTAGTTTATACTGAAATTAGAAAAGCAGTTTTACGCCAACTGAGTATCTGATTGGAAATTCTGCTCCTACTTACACCATATGTAACCCCTTTCAAGTCAGCGGATTTTCAGCAGCATAACTGAAAACTAAACTTCAACCCTTTTAAAATCTGATATGGGCCAATTTTGACTGGCTAGTGCCATGTGCAAGGAAAGCACAAAGTCCTATTGATTTGATTCATTAGATTTTTTTAAGCACCCTTTCTGCAGGGCCAGTGACTATGCAGGTACAAAACAGTCATATGCAAATAGGTTTTGCAATACTGACTTGCAGAAAATAAATCCTATCATTAGCTGTTCATAGTGCAAATGGCACAGGCTCATTACACAAAATCTTCATAAGCATCTATTGGGATGTATAAAGAACAGTTCAAGGGATATCACCAGAAAGGGTAAGGATCAATTTCTTACTTGCATAGGTCCCAGACATGCAAATAACCTTTGCCTGCAGAGTCCATCATGCCTAGCTGAAGCCCCACTGAAATACACAGCGCTCACGTCCTTGAAAGGTGGGGCTAGTAAAGCAGGTCCATGTGCTGACAAAATGAAGTGTCAAAATGTCAAAAAGGCTGAGCAGAGTGATGTACAGCCATTTTGCCAGAAGTGAAAAAACAGTCGCTGAACTAAACTGAAAGAACAAAGCTATTTTTAGGCTTTAAAATTTTGGTACCAGAGATAATAGGCAATGTTCTTGGAAGCTGAGATTCTATTCATGCCAGAACTTAGGGCATTCTTGGCAAAAAGAAGAAGAAGATGAATTTCCATCTGGAATGAATTCATTAAACCAACCAAAAGTTATCTCTTTGCTTAGAGGCCAGCCTGACCTCATTTCAAGCCTAAGAAGTTATGTTTACTTAGTGAATGGGGACATTTCACCCACGAGTAAAGTTTGCAGATGCTCAAGACATTTGTTTGTACATGTGGACAATCACACAAAGTTAAAATTCATCTTTTCAGAGAACTGCTGTTTCCCAAGACTTACAGCCACATGTGCCAAGAGATGGATTTATAGTTTTGGAACTCTGGCAGGCACTGATCATCTGCTGTGTCTAGTTAGCAATTCCAATATTATTTTTAAAGAGGCATAGCTAGCAAACTGCCTCTGATTACTGGCATTGGTGGAATTACTTAATATAATTTTTGTCATCACTTCTTTTTTCTCTTTTTCACTCCTACCCACTGTGGCCAAGAAGTCTGATGTTCTTCTTTCTGCTGTGTGGAAGAAGTTTCTTCAGATTTCAGGCTACAGTGGAAAGGAGAAAAATGCTCACGTAAGATTTACTTAGTGAGTAGCTATTACATGGCTACTAATGAGACTGATTCTGCAGCCACAGTACACAGAAGCCAGTGTCAAGCCCAAGGAGATTTGCACACAGTGCTTCACTATGGGTGTGTCTACACATTTGCTTTAATGTGCAGTAGCCTATTTTACTGTGCATTAAAGCATCATATAAAAAAATGCGCAGTTACACTAATGCACAATAAACTAGGATACTGCTCATTAAGCATCACTCGAAAACCATGTGCATTCATTACAGCACATTAAGGCAGTCTAATGTGCATTTCCTTAGTACCTTGCATTGGTGGTATTAAATATAATGTGCATTTGAAAAAGTGCCTTAATGCACACATATACGTGCCCCATCTCCTTCAACTGGGACTGAAGCTGTTGAAGTACAACAGCTTTGATCCTGCACCCCTATAGTCAATGGGTGCATCTACAAGTGAGGTTTACTGCAGAGTTGGCTAATTAGCTCTACAGTAAAACATCACACTCTACACATGTGCCAGTATTAGGGTGCAGTCTGTAGTAAATTAATTCATTAACTCCACTGTATCATAGTACTGTTGGAGATAGTACTATCCTGTGGTGCAGTAACTACATGTGCTGAAATGCACATGTAGATGGTGACAGGGGCTGTCTGGGACATGAGAGTGCTAAAGTGCAGGGGGCTATCTGCCCCCTAGTCCTGCACTTTAGCATCCTTGTGCCCTAGCTAGCTCTTCCACTGCCTGATGCTGCCACCTGGAGCCCAGGACTGCCTCCCCCCAGATGCCCTGCCAGCCCATGGCTGCTCCACCCTGGATCAAAATGCTGCGGCCCCAGGCACATGTGTAGATGCTGCGCCCAGGAGCAGATAACTCTGGCACCCATTGAGAACTTCACTACCAACTTCTCTGAAGACAGAATCAAGTCATTTGATGAGAAAGTGCCTTTTACTGATCACATTACAGCTGCTTGGAATATATTGCCAGATAAGTATACAGACCATCTAAAACTTTATTTACTTTTCAAGCCCTGCGGCTACCTTAAAAGGTTTTTATTGATATGTTATAACCATTAAACAAGTACAGAAAGAGGGTGGTATTAGACCAGGAGGATTTTTATGAGTTTTTTTGCCTACAACACTAGGATTTGGTCAAGTGTCAATGAAAAAACAAGGATGTTGTCTAAAAGCATAAATTATAATTCGTTATGATATGCCAGATGTGAAAGAAGCAGACATTTCCATGAAGTGAGGAAAGTCAGATGAAGGCTTGGATAAGACGGAAGGGCAAGGGTGAAGTAGCAAGTGTAATCGTTATGTTCTTCTGTTGTATATAATGTATTTGGATACATAAACTTCTACACATATGTACTTATGGTCACATGCAGGGAAATATCGAAAGTAATGTTTTTAGAAGTAATTAGTGATTTGGACTGCCTCAGATTTTGGGTATATTCAGCTTATAACAAGTGAGATGGGCATGAAGTCAGCACTTTCTGAACATCTGACAACCTTAACACATCCCAAGTTGAGAATCAATAAGAGACTGGAGATTATCTGGTCATGATTGACCATGAGATGAACATGAGCCTTCAAATATGATGCTGCTGCTAGTAAAGTGACCAAAACGCTGGCTTGCATCCATAGATGCTTCTCAAGCAAATCCCAGGATGTCATTCTCCCCTTGTACTCGGCCTTGGTGAGCCCACAGCTGGAGTACTGCGTTCAGTTTTCGGCTCCACAATTCAAAAAGGATGTGGAGAAGCCTGAGAGAGTGCAGAGGAGAGCCACGCACATGATCAGAGGTCAGGAAAACAGACCTTACGATGAGAGACTGAGAGCCATGGGACTCTTCAGCCTAGAAAAGTGCAGGCTCAGGGGTGATCTGGTGGCTGCCTATAAGTTTATAAGGGGTGTTCACCAGGATCTGGGGGAACAGTCGTTCACCAGAGCGCCCCAAGTGATGACAAGGTCGAACGGTCATAAACTCCTATGCGACCGTTTCAGGCTGGGCATAAGGAAGAACTTCTTTACTGTCTGAGCCCCCAAGGTCTAGAATAGCCTGCCACTGGAGGTGGTTCAAGTACCTACTTTGAATGCCCTCAAGAGAAATTTGGATGTTTACCTTGCTGGGATCCTATGATCCCTGCTGACTTCCTGCCCCTGGGGCAGGGGACTGGACTCAATGATCTTCTGAGGTCCCTTCCAGCCCTAATGTCTATGAAATCTATTAATAATTGCACTTGAAAATTTTAGCCTAAGTAACTGCTTGGTCTTCTAACTTATCTGAGGGAAGTAAAAAATGACAAAACGTGCTCACAAGTATTCTGCTTTTATTTTTAGCACTGATAGAACACTGGTCTAGGACACTGGTCCCACATCAGCTCTCAGTTACACCCATCTAACCCCTTTAGAGCTGCATGTTTATAACGGACTGCAGAATTTGTTCCAACAGTATGATGCAGTTCTAGAAGGAAACTCAAATTCAGCAGATGTTGAAAAGGAGTGCAAAGTAGTCAAGGCTGGGACTGGTTTGAAACCAAGATTTGTGCTGTTCTCTTGGCAACAGAAAGATTGCTTTATTTTTACAAACATATCTAGTTTGTGGTCAAGCCTGATGGCAACAGGTGTCTGCCAGACCCTCTCTGAAAAGCCATCCCACATCTGAACTTGCTTAGTCATGATGAGAAGTAGAAGAATGCTATTTCTGCATTAGTAAAAGCTGATCCTTTAAACACTTATTCCTTTAAACACTTATTCAAATAACCCCTTTGATCAGATATTTTGGACATGTGAAAGTGTTGGTTCCCATTTGTTAAGGGAAGACTTTTTTTTCTTTTCTGTTTTTTTGCACCGGTCCTGGAAGCACTGTAATACCAGGTCAATGCATGGAGTGGATGGAGCAAGCTCTGATTCCACCAACCAATACCAAAAAGAATCTGCTCAATACAGACCTCCTATGGAGGACATATCAGAGACAATTACCCTGGGGAGCTCGCCTATGTGGTCACGCTGCTTCCCCTGCTGTTAAGGGAAGACATGAGTGATATGTATCCACTTAGGAATTTATGTGCATTGTTTCCCATTTTTCAGTCCTTCTGCACACCAAAAGAGGGTTGCTGCCCCAGTCATGGTGTTTTACATTTCCATATTTTGTGCATTGTCTGCATGTTCAATTTCCAGGTTCACATGCTATTTTAGAGGGATGAAAAGAAAAAGATAAGACTGCAATGTTAAAGGGCAGTGGTTAACACATAGTTCACTTTTGTATGCTGATTTTCCCACCCTGAAGCCTATGTTCACAGTTTCACACAATGTTATTTATAGTTACGTGAAAGCTTCTGTTAACTGTTCAGGGAGAAGTATTAGTTTCCCTATTTCCATTAAAAAAATCACATCATAGGTTATACTCTAAATCATTTGCTTTGTACACACAAACAGGTGGAAGGACTCTGTATCCCCTCTTCCCACATAGCTATTGGCTGTGATGCTTGTGCATGTAGCACCATAGCCTGTTGACCTTCGGAATAGCAACCAGAGAACCCAACAAGACTAGTAAATGAAAAAAAAAATGTTTCTGAGATGGACAAGGCACTTCTACATTTTTTTCTGCTTCTGACAGTTTTCCAATCCTCAGCCAGACTGAATGGCATCTGGCCTCAAAGCAACAGTGACTGGATATGAAGATGGTAAGCCTCAGAACTCAGTCCAGTTTGAAACATCTTTTCCATTTTGCCCTGGTCAAATAGTGATGTCTAAGAGAAGCAATAGCTTTCTGTTATTAAGAACGAGAAAGAAAATGCCATTAGAAGCAACATCTTTTGCTACGAATGTACAGTAATGTCTATTTATTCATGCTTTAATGCATGGAATACACACACCCAGCATTACATTCCCTGGGTACAAAGCGTGTAATTTAAACAAAACATAATGCACACCAACCTCTGCCAGCCCTAAACAGACTCTCTCAGTTGCCCAACTTTAGTTCTATTTTCAGCAACATAAGCCTGGAGCAAGCTATTTTGTAAAATGGCAGGGCAACTCTCCTGGCAATTTCAAGGTCATTCTATGCCCAGCTCTCTTAATGTAAGGATCTCAAAGCAGGTTATGGACACCAGTTATGCTTTCCAACCACCTCTGAGGTAGTCAAGTACCATTACACTCCTACCGAGGCTGTCATGGATTCCTTTTGCCTTTCAATTTCATCCCCTCTAGTACGGTAATGTCAACCCTTGTCTGGTCAGGAGACATGATATTTGGCATCTTTCCTAAAGCTTCTGCTCCTGGAATCTTCACTTTCAATAAAGGGGGCGAGGGAAAGACTTCCATGTATAGGGGAAAGGCTGTAAAGAATCAGAACCAAGCATGAAAGCAAAGAAAACCAAAATGAACCAAAAAATAATTTGATTCGGGAGGGAGGTTTTGAAGGCTGTGTTAGTAGTATTGATGATGTCACAGAAAACTGCCAACTGAAAATGTCTGGGAATATATCTTAAAACAAACAAAAGTGACTCAGTGTCAGAAAGGCTCTGGTCAGGGTCTAGTCTACTCATTTAACTTCTTTGTGTTAACTCAAATAATTTTACTGCTTGTCAAATCAATGATTAAAAGGTCAACACTCAACTAAAAGGTCAGAACAAGACAGAGAATGTCTTTTGATGTTTCTGGAGTATCTGCAAGAGTAAGGAGACCTCCCTGTTGAAATATTTCTGGCTCACGTGGCTAAGTGCATTTGGTTTCATTGCTCAAGGATTGATGAACTCTATACAGTGCTTGTGGTAAGCCACCTGCTCACGAACATCACAGAAACTATACCCCATCTGCTTTCTGCTGGTAAGAGACAGGCAGGACTAAAATTACATACCAAGTAGATTCTGTAAGGTGTTTTTTGTGGCTAAAGCATAGGTCTCTACTAGAGAATCCAGGCTATATTCCTAGCACGGTAACAGCTTTCTTGTGTGACCTTAGACAATTAACTTAGGCAAAAGTAATCACACTTCTACAAGTTATATGCCAACAGACTTTATTTTTGAAATTGCTAAATACCTTTAGCTTTCACTTTTATTCACTGGAGGAATCTGCACCTCTGAAAAATGAAGTCATTGGGTTTTAGTGCCTTACTATATACAGGCCTCATTTCCAGAGGCTTTTAGAGCAGTGAGATAATGGAGAATTTATTTATGCCATCTTGTATGTCATTGATGAGCAGCTCAATTTCCACTTCTCAACTGGGGATTTCTTTTCTAATCTTTTTCCCTCCTTCCCTTTCCATGCCCTATTCCCCAAGAAGTAGAATTATAACTAAGATACTTGAGCCACAGCCAGCTATTTATGGCTGATGCAGCCCAGGAAGCCTTGGATAGTTTGGCTTTCTTGGGCTCTGTATGCACAGGGGCTCCTCTATCCCATATCTGAACTTTCATTGAGGGCAAGTCTATAGTGCAGCCTAGGAGCACAATGGTTTCTTGTGTGGTCATACTTGAACTCACTCTAAATCTGGTACAAATAACAGGGCAGGTGCCAGGAGCACTTAGTTCAGCATGGGCTGCAGAGCTTGCTCAGGCCTTGAGATAAATATTCAGCAGCTGGCCTGTACCGAACTTCCCATAGCTGTAGATACACTGGCACCCAAGTGAGCTAACTTAAAACTAGTTTATGTACATCTACATGAACCCCAGACTTCAGTGTAGACATGTCCTTAAGACAGCAGAATTTATCCCTTTTTCTGAAATGCACCAACATCAGTTTTCCCCTATAGTTTAGTAGACAACTAAAGGGACTTTTAGTCAGGTCAAACACAATGATCTGCACTGGAGTTAGATTAGGAGGCCAGGAGGTACTAAGGTCTTAAACAAATCAGAAGCAGTTAGGAACTACGGTTTCATTGCTCACCTTTTGTGCAGCATTTCCAAATACTTTTTTCTGGCTTAGTAATAATACAAGTCACAAAAATGCCACGTAGTGCATTATGAGCATCACTACTTGCAGCACAGCGCCATCTAGCTTCATGCAATCACATTAATCTGTTTTTATGATGAAAGAAACCAGGGGCTTACAAAAGTCTTTGAGGTCACTACACCACAGTGCCACACTAGAGCATTGGTTCAGTACTCCAGCAACGATAACAATGTCATTTACTGAATGTCCCGTGCCTCCCCACATACATCCAAATCTTCTCTTTTAGCCCCACATGGAGGCCTTAGGCTCTGATCTCTCCATAGTAACAACAGAGAATATATTTTTTTCTTTTTAGGAAAAAAATTCCCAAGTTAAATTAATTTGTTTGTGATGCTTCTTTTTTTCATGTGGAGATGGCCATAGTGATGGCGATGCTGGTTAGGGTTTCCATTGCCAACTCTGACTGAAGCTATTTTGGGAGATTTTGTTTTCCAACATGACGTGAAGTCATGAATAGGGTTGCACTGATAAAGATTTTTTGGGCTGATACCGATAGACGATTTTTAACGAGCCATATTGGCCAGCACCAATCTGATTGCTGATATGCAGCCAGGCAGCTTGGGGAGCAGCGTTTAGCTGATAAGTCTGTTGTGGGGGAAAGAGGGAGGGGTGGAGGTTTGGGGGCAGATTGAGGCCCCTGTGGCGAGGGAGGGAGTGGGGCTGGGGCCTCAATCCCCATTCCCTTCCTCACTGCTGGGGTCTTGATCTGCCCCCCTTCCCATGCTCCTTCTCTTATGACAGACTTGAGAGCCAGACCCAGCTGTTCTCCATGCTGCCAGGCTGCAATCCTGGCTGCCTATGGGCTGTGCTGCACTGCACACATGCATGAGGCATTTATCAGCCCCATTATTGGCCACATCAGCCAAAAAAAAGCTGATTGCCGATACTGTCAATTTTCCTTATATTGGTGCCAATCTGATATGGGACCAATGTATTAGTGCACCACTAGTCATTAATTGTACTGTTCAACACATTCACAATATCAACCTCCTGGATTGCTTTCAATAGTCACCGGGAGATCGATGCTGATTTTGGTAGACTCTTGGCCAGTCCTAGAGGGTTGGTAATGCTAATGCTGTCCATTGGTCCCAGGGAGAGAACAGGGGGAAGGACCCTGAATAAGAAAGGAAAGTTATGGGGAACAGAATGGACAGGAGGAGGAGGAAACAAACATAAAAGTTAAAATGAAAAAAACTACTCACCCACAGCAGGAGCCGTGGTGCAGCGGGAACAGGGATAGAAGCTCACGTGGCTCGTTAGCCGTGTCTTTATCCAGCTGAGGCCGGCTGATGATGTCACCAGAAACTGTCTGGCAGGGATAAAAATGGCCTATGGCAGAGGAAAGGGAAGAGGGAGAATGGACACAAGGAGTGCAGGGCCACAGGACCCACTCTGGGTGTCCCTCAGGGAGGAAGGAGCACCAGAGGAGGAGCCAGAGGAGGCTCCTGACGCTGGTCTTGGCTGCGGCGGCAGGGTGCAGATCGCCAGTGCTGGAGACAAGCCAGGAACAGCCCCTGCAATCCACAAAGGCAGTGGCAACAGAGGAAGCCAAGGAGGATACACGAAGACCCACACCATAACAGGTGGGAGTATAGGGAACAGTTGGGAGGAGGAGGAAGTCTTACCACTGGGAGAGTCCTGGCAGGAGCAGCAGGAAGGGCTACGGAGAAGCAGGGCACTTACCCTGAATGTAGAAAGTAGCTAGCCATACACTGAGGAACTACGAGGCACCTGGGTTGGGACACTCCAGAAGGGAGAAAAGCAGGACAGCACCGGGC
Organism: Crocodylus porosus; assembly: GCF_001723895.1. Taxonomy (NCBI): domain Eukaryota; kingdom Metazoa; phylum Chordata; order Crocodylia; family Crocodylidae; genus Crocodylus; species Crocodylus porosus. The sequence goes on from NW_017728916.1 coordinate 3,761,575, forward strand.
TCGCAGAAGGAGTGGGAAAGGGAGAGAGGATGACCCGAGCAGGAAGCCACAGGTACATGGCCCCGAACAGGGGTCATCCCCTGGTTAGACCATAGGGAACTAAGCACTCAGTACCCTGATGTAAGGGACCGAGGAAGGGGGTTACCTAGATTCCTAGCGATAGGGTAGCCGTGTTGTTTTGTGCTTTTCTTTTGTGTTTTTCTTTTGTGTTTCCCTGTGTGAAGGGGTTGAGAGATAGGAGGGCCTATATAAATAGAATAATTGGTGCAGGGCTTCACATTGGATTCAGGCTTTAGGGCGGGAGTCCACTCTAGGCAAATACAGGCTCCATGATTGGGACCTCCAAATGTAGACAACCCATGACAGAGTAAATGAATCGGCCACAGGAGCTGATATCCAGGATGGGGAGGAACTCAACAGGCTCCACAGCTATGTGAGGAGGGGGACGTGGCCAAGAAGACTGAGTGGTCCACTGAGGTGGCGTAAGGTCGGGGTGTAGGGGTGGCAGAGCCCCGCAAGTGACCATTGGGCAGACCGCGTGCCGCAGAAGGACCCCAGATAGTCAACCTCCCACTAGGAAACATTCAGAGTCGTGGCAGGCGAGATAGGGGAAGACTACTCAAGGAGTGAACATGTACTCGGTAATTTACGGGAGTTTGCAAGGCGTATACCACCCATTGTTCGAACCAAGGCTGCATATGACCGGGTGTTCAAGACCTGGTGGTCACACCATCCAATAGCTGATGTGTCTTGGGTCACCATTTATATTTCTCATACTAGGAGGAAGGACCCGAGGTATTAACATGCAGTTGTGTTACTGACAATGCCAGCACCTGGCCAAGTTCTCCCCAGAGCCAAGAGTTACAGCAGCGAGCTAGCACAGCCAGGAGCAGAATCAGGGTGGAACAAGAAGAAATGGACCAAATAAGGGGAAAAAAAGCTGAGAAAATGCACAGTAAAGAGGCCAACAGAAAGGAAGAGAGGAAATACAGACAGACAATATCAAAGGCCTATCAGGCGAGGCTGGGCCCAATTCAGTTTTTCTGAGCACTCAAGTTGAAGCACCATAGTCCAGCCTTGGCTTATCCTAAAAGAAATGCATGACTACTACACATAACACCACCACTTCAAAATCTGCCAACACAACAACACAGTTACTGCCTTGCTACATTTTTCTGTACAAACAAATGCTAGTCACCAGGGCTCTACAGCAAACATTACTCCTATGTGCTTCTTCCTGGGGCACAGCACCACTTTGCAGGTCATTGCCCTCACTCAGTAGAGTGAAGCCTACTAGGGCCTACATTAAGTAGCTCCTAGGCCCAAGTATATAGAACAGGATCACTTGCTCCCCACTTCTTTTTCCCTACTTCAACAGATTACAGCACTTTTCTTAGCACTTCAAGTCCAAACTCCTCCTGGAGCCTGGAGGCTCATTCAGGCCAGCCCCATCTTCTAAACTCAGGAATTTCCTTCAGGGCCTGTGCACTCTCAGGTGTGCTCACCTTCTTCAGACCCAGGAAATCTACAGCCCTCTTCTGGGCTTGTGTACTGGAAAGCAAAGAGACCTCTGCACCTAGGCTCAGGACTCTCACAGCCCTCCTTTCAGGGCACCCTAGCTCAGGACAGCTGTGGCCCAGAGCCAGTTTCTCTCAGGTGACCCATTTTCAATTTAATCCTTCCAGCCTAGAGCTGGAAGCACCCTACACCACCAAGTCTCCCTTTTGTACGAGAGAAGGCAGAATATATGCGTCTCCTGGTTGGGCCAATGGGGAGGGAGGAAGAGAGAGAGAAACCCTGCCCTACAAGACTGTCCAAGGTCTTTAGAGAAGCAGTGACACAAGTTTTCCCCACACAGTGTTTTCAGACTCTGTGTTTGCCTCTGCCATGGCCTAGGCCCCCAGGTAGTCCCTGCTCCTAGACCCCTAAAAGACCATATCATGGAACATGGGGAGGGCTGGGCCGGAGCCCCTTTACTCTTCTAAGCGGACAGACCACCATATCACAGGCCAGTAGCATAGAACAAGTGAATGCTGAACACGCTTTTACAGTCTCTGCTTCTTGACCTGGAAGGATATATGATAATACATATAACATTCAATTCTCTTTATGTCCCAGTACTGAAGCAAATGGTATTTTACAGCTTTCTGCTTTTTCAGGTTAATAAAAAGGATAGTCTTTCTCCCTGGAAGGATTCAAGCAACCTAGTAGCACTTACCAGTTTGGAAGTCAAGGACAACCCTGAGCCAGCACTAACATTTCTACCTTAATTTATAAATCAGGTGCAGAGAGACAAACTCTTACAGAAGGAAAACTATTAAGACCTAAAAGGAACGGGAGGGACATCAGTAGGTAAAACTCTGTTGCATCCCACCACAGACCCAACACTAGGTGGCACTATTGTACCACAAACTATAGTTTACACAGCGGTAGTCATGGCTGAATTAGCTTTTTGTATTTTTATAATTTTTATGGATAATATCAGTGTTTATTTTAAGCATTTGTTTAGATTTTTATCAATTTACATAATCAGGACTGAGCAAAATTAGGGATGTGGGAGCAGACCATTTATTAATGACAGTATACTACTATAGCTCAGTTAAACTAACCACCTGGACTGTAGAATTGCTGCCAGCTGAGCAGCAAGAACTGCCCTAAGTCCCAGCTCCTGTCGCTCATAGCTACTTCTGTATTCAAGCAGGATCTATTAACATCTCATTTTCCTTTTCTAAGCATATCTGACATGCTTGTCATCATGACATCAACAGGACACTTCTCTCTCCTTCCTTCTTTCTCCCAATTTCTACCAATTTATTGTTGGTACAGCAGTTCTGCCAGCATAACTCAAGCATCTGGAAGAAGGAGAACTTATGTGAAGGTACAGTGTATCCTGTGAAGGAGCAGATTTCTCTCTTTCTTTCTCTCCCACATCCTTCTTTACATCTCTGTCCCTTATCTCAGCGTAAATGAACATAACAAATCATTTGCTGCCAATGTTCTCAGGAAAACAGCAAACACAGGTGACTTGTTTTACCAACTTTTCAGAAAATCTGGAGGTAACACCTCTTGGTCCTATTGAAATCAATGATAAAACTCCTGTAGATTTCAGTGGAATAAGGGATTCACTCTAAAAGAAAAGACAATATTGCATTATGCTAATACATTTGCCACAATGATCAACTGACTCTGCATTTCAAAATTCTGATTAAATCGTTAATAATGAACATGAAATTAATGTATAAACTGGACTCTTATGAGCAAGGATCCTGTTTTTTCTGTTTAAAAGTAAAAAAATTCTCTGATTAAAAAATCCCAAGTCTGTGTTTTTCTGCAATTGAAATGAAACACCACTATATATATAGTTATCAGTTGGACACAATGTTTTATTGATATATTGATATTTTTAAAGCAGTTTGGAAATCTACCAATGCCTTAATCGTTATAATAAAATAAATTCTAAATACCTATATATTTTAGTGTTTGATTATGGTTTTTTTATTATAGAAAATCAGAGCTCCCTCTTCCCCCTTTGCTCACCAGGATATGGGTCCAGCTGCGGTTCCCCCCCACCAGCTTTGTGGCACTGAACAGCCCTGATATGCTGGTGCCATACCCCTGCCCATGCTGTTGCCTCTCTCTCCTGACCCACAGGCCCCCCAGCCCTGCTGTTGCCCCTCACTACCAACCCACAGCCCCCTGAGCCCTGTTAATGCCCCTTACTTCTGACCCACAGCCCCTGGCCCTGCTGGTCCTTCTCACTTGCGACCTGCAGCTCCCTGCCCCCCTAGCCGTGCTGGAGGGGGCCCCCAGCTGCCAGGGCTACAAGGCCAGGAACCCAGGTCTGAATCCCCACGGTCCCCTCAGCAGTGCCCAAACCCTGGCTGGAGGCGGCAGCTGCTATGGCCAGAGTGGAGCGTGGAGTCTGGCTCTCCCTTCCTTATGGGTGGCGCTGCTGAAGAGGATTCCAGGGTTGGGGTGGCTGCAGGCTGCCTGCTGTGGGCTTGGGCCTCTCTGTCCTGCTGCCATCTCCCTGGGGGACTTAGTGGCCCAGTGAATGGGACCCGGCACAGCAGAGCAGAGCAGAGAGGCTCAATGCCACCGCTGGGAGCCCTGTACCGCCATGGCATGGCGCGCCTTGCCCACCTGGCAGCAGTGGAGGCCACAACTCTGCACTGCCACCCCATTGCTATCAAGTGGGCAAGGGGTGGCTCATCATGGTGGTGTGGGGCTCCCAGTGGCAGCACCAAGCCTCCCCACCCTACCTGGCTCTGCCACACTGGGTCTTGCTCGCTGGGCTATGGCGGCCCCTGGGGAGAAGACAGCAGGGTGGGGAGCACCGATCTCACAGCAAGCAGCCTGTATGCACCTTTGCCTTGCACACAAATCTGTGGGACACGTGTCCCCCAAGCCCCGCAGGAATATGTGCAGTGGCAGGGAATAAGCCCCTCCGTTGCACTCTGGATGAGTAGCCTGCAGCTCTGTCCTGCTCCCCACCCAGGCCTTATGGCTGTGCATTCCCACCCTGACCTCGGGCTCCAAGCCACAGGCCCCATGCACCACCCCAGCTGGGCAGTGTCCCCAGCCCTGCTCAACTCCCTTCCTCCATTGTGGTGAGGGATTCAGTTCTACCCCTGCACCCCGGGAATTACATGTAGGGAGCTGTGGGAGCTGCTTTCCACGCTGCACGCACATACACATGGTGCCCCCTGTCTGATTGCCCTTCTCCACCCCACAATCCATTGCAGGCTGGAACTCTGCTAGCCTGCAAGGGGAAACACCATTTCCTGCATTTTTCTCCTTTAAAAGAGAAAATCCATGTTTTCTCCTTAAAAAAAAGATCAGCATTTGTCTGTATTTTTCTATGGTGAATGGATTCCTGCTTATAACTTAACAAGGGGTTCACATATTGTGACTTGACTTGCAGGATATTCATTCTACAGACTTAAAAACTTAAACATTCAGTTTATGGCTCTGAACAGAAACTTCTTAGCACAAAAATCATAATGTGAGTTTTATGACCTTAAGAGCTTCTGTACAGTATGGAAATGAACTTTGGGTGATCTTTGCAAACCACTTTATTATTATGGAGATGCGTCTTATGCATTTTCTGCTTGTTTTGCTTTGTTTGCATTCAGTGGTTTGGCTGTTGGTATGGACCCCAGCTGCTTCCATGTCTGGATGTTTCTCTTCTCTGATAGTTCTTTGCACAGAGACTGAAGATATTAACAGAGGAAGTTTGTTTCTAATTCCTCTTGGCACTGAATGTCAGAGCTTGGCACAAGTTGGGGGACTGGACTTAATGGCTCAGGAAGCCTCTTCCAGTCCTATGTTCAGGCCAGGGTCTGTGAATATGGAGGGAACCAATCTTTGAGTCTGGCCAAGCCACACTTAACACAGAATCTGAAGGATGAGGCCAGCTGTAGCTCTACACACCTTTATGTCTCCTTGACCAGGGGCTGGCTCACAGCTTTAATGCAAGTTGCAGCCACCTTAGGGCTGCTCTAAGCCAGGTGTAACCAAGATGAGGCCCACCAGCTCCAAGCCCAAGATTTGGCAGCATGGCAAGCAGTGGCAGTGTTAATTGTGGTAGCTCCCAGAGCCATGACAATTAATCACAGCTGCTGCCAAATTATAGCCCCATGTGTCAGATGGTATGGCTCTATGCTCCAGATCTGTCCCACAGACTGGCCTCATACCACTCATCTAGTCTGTGGGGCCAGATGAACTTGGCACCACTTCTCTAAACTAGGGCCAGTAACCAAAACTCCTCTCCCTCCCATGCAATTCACCATATTACATGTTACTATCACAGAGATTTTAAAATGCAAGATTCAGGAGACAAAAAGCAATTTTTAAAATGCGAACTGCAACTTTTCCATTTAATTTTGTTCATTCTTATTTTCTAGATACAAATTCTTCTTTCATACAAAAACAGATCTAGGTACATTTTCTAATAATTCTCATTGTTGTACTGAAAACAAGAAAACAAGATGCTGAAATAAAACTTGTTATACATATAGCTTTACTGTACATTACTGTACAATTAAATAATACACTGCATTTTATATATATAATCTATATAGCATATAACACATACTTTGAAATATACCTGCTCAGTGCAATCTATACTTTCACAATTGAACTACTGACATCATCTTTAATAGCTTGGGATACTAATGGTGAGAGGTGTCTGTGTGTGTGTGTGTGTGTGTGTCTCCAATTTCACTGGGACAAAGACAGAGCAATGTCTGCTTAGGGCTTTTTGCAGCTAATCAACAGGACAGCTGGTATGTCTCTCCACGTCTTCCTTGGAAAGAGCTGTTTAAGAGCTTGAACTAATGACAAAGGTTTTTGTTTTCTTGATGGGGTGCTAAATGCTGTGTTATCAACTCCCTGCTGGCTTCCTCACTGGTCAGGAGCAGTGAGCGCTGGCGGCTAGGGTGGAACCCCTCCCTAATCAGACTGTCCTGCCAGGGCCTGGCTGCACCTCCCCTCAGCCCAGCACTGCGGAAGGAAAGGGAGGGCTGCTCTAGCACCGCCCCCAACTTCTAGCCTGAGCCACTGCAGGCATGTGCCTGCATTTCTTCAGTCCAGAGGGAATGTCTTCACGATTGCAAACTGGTTCAGCCTAGCCAGGTTAGACTAACCTGCAAAGATGGAATCAATTCAGACTCAACCTTTTTGAATGTCTTCCCCAAGGTCTTATGTTCTATAACAGCTTTAAATTAGTTTCTGATTTAATAACAACTTCATTGCACTGGTCCCACTGAGTCAGCCACATTCCAAAGCAATGTATTATGTAAGTGGCTCTCCCTTAAGTTACATTAACTTCTATTTACACTAGTTTGATATCCTATTGGATAACCAACTATCTAATCTGGAAAATTGTAACTGTGGCAGGAAGCTCAAGGTGTCTGCCATTTTAAGAGGAAGGTAGCTTATGAAGTAACTGGCAGATAGCCAGGATAGCTAATGAGCACCTCACTTAATTAGGGGAAGGTTGGGTTTAGATTGGATATAAACTCAGACCCTGAGGCAAGCTAGCAGTATATCTTGGAGGCTGCTAAGAGAACATCTCTAGAGCAGGATGGCAGCAGCTTCTAAGTCTCAACATGGAGAATACAGGTTTGGGAAGGGGCTATGGGGAGGAGGAGGTCCCTAAAAGCCTACTAAGGGGGTCCAGGAGCCCAGAGAGGGGCTGAGTGTGGGGCTAAAGGGTCCAGAAGCCTGGAGAGGGGCTGAGTACGAGGTCAGTAGGGTCCAGGAGCCCAGAGAGGGGCTGAGTGAGAGACTGGCTGAGTGAGTGTCCAGAGGGTCCAGGGTAGCCCTGGAGTGACAAGTGTGAGCAGGGCCAGAGGGCCCAGAGGTCTGTAACTGAAGAGGGGCAAAGTGTGAAGTTTGGAAGTCTGCAGCCTGGGAGGGGCATGTCACATCAGTAGTGGGGTCCAAGGACCCCATAGCCTAGGAGGGGCAAGGGCAGTACCTAGAAGATGGTCCTAGGTAAGACTGAAAACTGTACCCTACTGGGGCTTGGGGTCACAGTGGTGGAGCTGCTTATAGCAGGGTAGCTCTATAAAGTGGCACAGGTGACAAACTGCAGGGAATGGTGACCATGGGGTGCCCCAAAACCCTAGCTTCCACTGCCTTGTGGGTTACCCTGTGGTAGGGAAAGGCTAGGGGAGAACACCCTGACAGAAAAGCACCAGGAAGAGATTTGTAGGGGACCTAAGGGTCCAGAAGCCCAGAGGGGAACAGTGTGTGACCAGTGGAGTCCAGGAGCCCAAGAGGGCTGGAGTGTGAGACCAGAATCTAGAGAGGAACTGAGAGAGCTCGAGCCCACAGGTGTGGCTTGTGTCAGCAGGGCAGGAGCCCAGAGAGAGTGAGTTGAACCAGAGCATCCAAGAGCCCAGAGAGGGGCAGAGTGTGGGACCGAAGGGTCCAGGAGCCTAAGAAGGGCAGTGTTGGGGGATCAGATAGTCCAGGGTCCAGTGAGGGGCACAGCATGGATGAGAGGAGTCCTGGAGCCCAGAGACAGGCAGAGTGTGGGAACAGAGAGGGACTAAGTGGGGGACCAGTGAATCCTGGGGCCTAGAGAGAGGCTGAGAGCATTGGAATGAGCTCAGGTGACATGAGCAAGGGATAACACCCATGAAGCATGGGGTGTGGTATAGGCACAGATGAAGGCATGCAATTAGCTCTTAAGTAAGGTAATGACCACGGACACCTGGTGGTCATTACAGTGAAACCAGGTTTGCGAAACCCAGGGCCAGCCTTTCTTATTTAAATGACAATGTACAACAAGGCATGGTGGGTGAATAAAGGGGTGACTACACAAAGAGCAAGGAAAAAAGAGTCCTCCAGGGACTTCATGGCCACCCCTGGAAGGCACCCTGCTACAGTAACATTTGGAAAATATAAAGTCGTAATGGTAGCACAAACATGAGTTAGTATAAGGCAAAACTGTCTCGTACTGGAGCTACAAGCAAAGAGATTTCTGCTCAAGTGAAGAAGCCATGTATATAACATGTCTAAGACAACCAGAAAACACCCATGGGTTGCTTTGTCACTTGGTTTCTCTCATCCTAGCATGCTGCCTCTTCTCTTTTCCCTTCCAGAGAATGAGAAAATTGCACATCAAAGTACTTTCTAAGTAGTCACCTATGGACCAGAAAGCAGCAGGGGCAATTTTACAAAAGCCTATTTCCAGTACAGAAGTATGGATGAGAGGGGGGCTGTTTGGCTTCTGACTGCTTAACACAGGAATAGGAGAGGGACAGAATTAAAAAGGAGTATGTTTGGAAGGGCATCCTCCTCAGGTACCTTTTTATGCTCAGTAGAGGAGCTTCCTAACTGTCCGATATTTTCATCATTTTTAAATGTCCTTTTGATTAGCTTAAGCACTCCAGCACAGAAATCTCCATGCCTTGGAACCTGCTGATGTACTATCTCCAGGCACGTGAGGCACTGCCAGGATTTGAATAAGCTGCTCCCACAAAAATACTCCTCCTTGGACTGCAATAATTGCTGTCTGTGAGAATACCTATACTTACAGGGAAGACCAGGATGAACTGTAGAATCTAGTAATTCATTTTCTCATTTGACTAAAATAATCTTTTTACCACTGTAAACCTGGAAGGAGGCAGCACTATATGGCAGTTTTTTTCTCTTCACAAATGAAGATGAAACCATGGTGCTTTATCAGTCAGGAATCAAGCTCCCATTGATTTCAATAGATCTAGAATTTCACTTTCTATGTTTGAGGTCTGGGGCTAAGTTATCTACTAGCATTATTGCAGTGTAGCAGCATTCAGAGGGGACTTAGACTTGCCGTGAAGCAACGGGAATCATAGGATCCTATGATGTATTATGTCATAGGAACCTATGGGTCCCCTTGGTTTGGGACAAATGAAATTCAACTTCAGAAAAACATGATACATGGTCAGAGAAGAAGAGAGTGGCAGGAAACAGCAACACCCACTAAAAATACATGACTGTTGCAAAACAGTCCAACAAAGCTTCTAAAAAAACTGTATACCATTTGTCTTTGAAGGGATTCAGTGCAACACAGACAGAAAAGGACATTTGGGAGTTGCAGCGAGGAAAGAATGAGCTCCCTACTCATTCTCCTACCTTCTAAACAACAGAGGAAAAATGAGACATGAAATCAAAAATATGCCTGATGATTTATGGATGTTTAATACTGCTGGCAGCACTGCTCTCAGAGCTACTGAGGCAATTCAGGATATCCTTGTCCCATTCATTCCTCTTTTACGATGTTTTCCCCAAGAAAGAAAATACTTTAAAGAAGTGCTTAGGTCAGTATTCAGGGACCCATTACTCTCCCTGTTCCCAAATTTAAAAACATAGGCCCCAGCCCTGCAAAGATCTTCAGGATAAATTTAAGCAGGCTTGGTGCCAAAGTGCTTGGAGATGCAAGCAAGAAACATATACAGGGCATTTACTTAGCTACAAACCACAGGAAATTAATAAAAGAAGGAACAAATACACTTCTCTTTAGGAAGACACCAGCTCAGACCCTCTGGTGTGGTGTGGTTGCTTTGTGTTGCTCTGTGGGTGACAATGAATTTAGAGCCAGCAGAGCTGGTCACTGGAAGGTAACTTCAGCATAAGGTGATCATGCAGTAAGATAGAGCTAATGTGATAGCTCTACCACCCACAGACCTCCAAACCACTGAATAATAAGTCAGAGAGGTAGCTGGAAACAGAGAAGGAATTTTCCTGGCTTGTGCTGTATACATTAATCGCTGTCTGCTTTGGGACTTATTGCACATTCATCTCTATTTTTAAGCTCTACTAACTCCTTTTATATCAGATGTTTGCAATTCCCACTTACTCAGGAATTCAGACCATCAGTTTGTGTGACATCTATATATAGGGCATGAAGAGGCTATTTGCACTGGCTAATCTGCCTGCCTCTGCGCTGTAGTCTTCTTTGTGCCATCCATTCCAATGTCAATCTTTGCAGTTTTTGGTGCCTTGGAATTCAGAATTGCCTTCACAGTGCTCTGCAGCATGGTAAAATAAACTCTTCAATGACAGCCATAAGGGTAGTTGCTCCGAGTGGTATAAACAGAAATATGTCCGTTTTGATTATTATTTAATTTGGGAGAAGATGTATTTGCTTTGTTCATTTCTCCTGAGGAAGTTTTTAAAACACTAATATCCTCCTGGGATTCTGCACCAAACCTGCCTTGCATGGAACAAATCAGTTTATAAATAAAGGAAACAACTCCATTTCAGTTCTGTCCTTTGTAGTTTTCTTTAAATGGTTCACCATCTTTGTCCTTTACGGACATATTTCTCCTGAGTCCTGCTACCATGCTGGAGGAGGAAGCCTTTCTAAAGGTCGTAAGTCTCCTTCGAAAATTGGCTCCTGAAAAGAAATAGAGGAGTGGGTCAAAGCAGCAATTTGAAGCTGCCAGAGGAAGGGTCACTACCACTGCTTTCTGCAAATATATGGCATCACAGTTGGAGCTGTTCCCCTTCAGAACATGAAGGTGGACTGTGCGTAGAATATGATAAGGCGTGAAGCTGATCAAAAAAGTAGCTGTTACAACTATTATCATCCAGACAGCCCTCAGACGAGTAGCCTGATTCTTCTTTAACGAATTTTTCAGTAAGGTCTTTATGATCATGGTATAACAGATAGTTATGATAACAAAGGGGCAAATGAAGCCTATAAATAGTGCAATCAAGTTCAGGATTATAACCATATTTGTCTTCGATGCATTTTCTGGAGGTTCAAAGCACTTTACCTTGTCTTCAAAAGAGTAAGAACCATTCAGCAGGAAGGGAGAACTTGTCACCGTGACAAAAATCCAAATGCCGATGCATACCAGTTTAGCCTTTTTCTCAGTTACCAAATTGAGATTCTGAACAGGGAAAACGATGGCTATGCAGCGAAAGAAGCTCATTGCTGTCATAAAAAAAATGCTACAATACAGGTTGACATACAGTGCATAGGAAGAGAGCCTGCATAAGAAATCACCGAAGAACCATTTGCCTCTGTGAACATAATACACGATTCGAAGTGGCAGTGTGCATACACAGAGGAGGTCTGACACTGCCAGATTAAGCATATATATCTGGAAGGCTGTCTTCTGTTGGTAGGTTTTTATGAGCACATACAGAACAATGCAATTTCCAACAAAGCCCAGAATAGTCACCATTGAGTACAATGTGGAGTACACTTTGTTTCGGAAGTCATCAATGGCGTGGTGGCATGACAAGTTGCTAGAAAAATGCGTTGTGTTTTCTGCAGCAGCCATCTGCTCTGCTTGGAGATGTTACCTTGCCTGAAGATAAAATAATGAAAGTGAGTATTATAAAGCAGTACATCAAAATAAAATATAATGATTAAATGGAAAAGAGTGTTTTTTGAAGAGTAAGAGTTAGGAAGGAAAGAAGACGGATAGTGAGCTAATATGTTAAATACTTGATGCTGTAAGTATCCATGCAAAAGGTAGGGTTCTTATATCTACACTTAAAGTTAGTATTATAAATATTAAAAGTAGAATTTTCAAAATCCTTAACACTGTCCAGATTCTTCTGTGATTGAAGTCAGTGGGAGGTTTACCAAGAGCTCCCATAGGAGCAAATTTAGGTCTCTGCTTAGATCTTACAAGAATCCCACTCTTATTTCAAATCACCTGTCAACTTTTGTAATGCTACAGAGTTTTGCATCACTCTTAGATTTCTTTGCATTAGGTAATTGTACAGACTCCCCGAAACAAACCGACAAAAAGCCACCATTGGATCCTACCTCTGTTTGGAACTAGATATAATGGAAACAAGACTATTTTGGCTTCTACGCTGTAAGCCTCATGTAAGCTAAATTTGCAGGCAGTAAAGGAGGAAGAAATAATTGACAGCAATATCATTACTGACTGGCCAATGTATATTTTTTAATGTTTGAATAGGAGAAAACTTTAGCTACTAATGACTATTTTTAGTGCTGTCTCTCTTAGTGTCTGGCAAATACCAGTTCTCTGCATCCCATCTTTGTGTTGCCTTATACCAGGAAAAATGTCAGTAGGGGAAAGACCACATAGCAACTCCTAAAGGTTTTAAAAAGAATGCTTAAACAAGATTTTTCAAGTAAAAATAAAAGTTTATAAAAACTTTAAAAAGTAATCATGAAGAATGTTCCAGATTGAAACTGCAAACAGCTTGAATAAATGCTTGTTATATGTTAAAATATTTCTGCATTGGTCTAAACTTCACTTTGGAGTAATAAAACAAAAACATAACCTTCCACATTAGTGCAATACATAGTCACAATCCATTTTTTCACTCTTATCTGTTACATTTAGCAGAGAGGCATACTAGAGTATGCGACTAGTGTTCTCCAGGCTTCCACTAAGCCTTTGCCACTAGTCTAAAATAAAATTTTAAAAATCAAACTGTTGAGGCTCTGTGGAAGTCGGGAAAGCTAAAACTGGCCCAGTATTTACAATGACAAAATAAGCTGTTTTGTAAATTAACTGTAACTGATTTTCTTTGTTCCCATTAAGTTCTTGGGAATGAAAGTAACAAGGCAGAAGCTACTATTATCAATTTTTATTAGGAATTCTAGACCTGGGCACTTTGATTATCATATAAAATGAAGCTTTGCTTGCTGAACCCTGTCCTATACCATGTTAGCTTCATGGTGCTCAGCATTAATAATCAACAAGTTGGGTGTTAATACATTAATATTTTCCTTCTGAAAATATGGATTCAAATATTCTTTCATAAATGAAAATGATATCAGTCCATTATCTAAACTTAATACCGTGCCATAGAAGACCAGCTGCTCTGCTTTCATAGCCACCAGTGTTATTGGCCACTTTCGATCTACAAAGGTATCACTAGAATTTTCAGTAGTTCTTTCTCACGCTGGAAAATCAGATGAGATAGAGAGGCTTCTCGGTGGGGACATACATGCAGATGTGACAGTCTAGATCTGGAAGAGCAATGGTGAGTTTCACTGGGACAGCTCTACAGGGAAGCCTGCATGGCACGTCCTTAATTATGTTTAACTAGTGACAAGAGACCCTTAACTGTTTTAATGTGTTAGGCAATCAGGATCTGGATGCGAGACAAGGGCCTAACATAAGAAACCAACTCAAGAAAAGAGCTTGAGAGAACGTCAGTGCACCTTAATATTAGTCTGTTCCATAACCACTGCTTAGATTCAGGATTTGTGATGCAAATCATTCAGCTAATGTAAGACAGGGCGAATTCCATTAAATTGTATGAAGGGGATAGGTAAAAGAGGTACTATGGAGATTAACATTTATTCTTAAAACAATAAACAGTACAGAGCCTCGCTTATCATTCTGAATAAGTACAGGCAATGGTTGTGCAAGCAGTTACCTCAGTTCAGTTCTCTGAGGACAAATGCTAAGCTCAGGCATTTAATAATCAATTTTGGTTCTCTTTAAAATGGGACAACTTCTGTATCAGCAATCAGTATGCCCAGCAGCAGGTGCTGAAAAATAAGACTGTTATCACACGTCTGGTTTATAAAGAATCTTCCTTCGTGTCTTTAGACATGAGTAAAATTTGGCACTGCATCCTCAGAACCACCTTTCAGCAGTGGGGAATTTCTTATTCTGCCTGACTTGGAGCATAATAAGCAAAAGCCTCTCCTGCTTTCTAGACTGCAACTTCCTTAAATGCGTTCCGTTTTGAGAGACATTTAGAATAGTGGACAGCCTGTTTATGTTCCATCTTAAAAAGTTTAATCCCACTTCTGCTTGATGCCCAAACACTTTGACCATCCGTAACTCTGCATTTATTATGGACTGACAGTACTGCAGTAGTGCTTAGGAACCCTACACATGGAACAGGGTTCCATCCGGCTAGGTGCCGCAAACACAGGACAAAAAGCAGGTCCCTGCCTCAGTGAGCTTATATATGTATAAAGATTGTATCTGCATGAACTTACTGTAGTTTTTATTTTTTTTCATATTAATAGTCTCATACATCTTGGATCAGGTATGTCTTTTACACCGTGCTTTTATTCCTTCTCAAACATTATGAATCACTACCATGTAGTAAGAGTAGAGTTTAAGATTGGTCATATTATCCAGAAGTAGGACATCCAAATTTGGCTTCTCAGCCAATTCGACATCTGTAACACAAATGTTCTGTGAAGTCTAGATGTGTTACAGCAAATTTATCTTCAGAAATATTTTTCAAAGTTTTGAAACTCTACAGGGTCTGTGTCTTGTATTTCTCCATTTCTGAAGCTTGATCCCTAGTTACTATTAGACCTACATTCTGAAATAAGTATCTAAATAGTTTTCTATAAAAACAACAGTCTTGTGGTCTGATATCTCAAGCTAGTCCTTGGGTTTCCTCAAGAGGCTGAGGAAGTCAGTCTCCCCTCAACAGAATGGTCCAGTGTTGTTTCAGCTGGTCCTTAGAAAAGAGAAGTGGTTGCAGTGGGGAGAGACTGTGACTGTAATTGGGAAGATGTACTGTGCAAACTTAAACAAACCAGGGCTACAGCACATTTGCACACCTAGCTCCAGTATGGCTCCAGATTTGTCTTAATTTTGGCTGAGTTTAGGACTATTTGTACTATTTGCTCAGTTCTACCATCAACCTGGGACTTATTTAAGTCAATTATCTACAGCAGAAAGTTTCATATCCCATCATTTGTTCCCTGAGGTACCTAATCTGCTCCAGATATTAATTACTTTGCCTAAAGTGGCATTCAAAGAATGGTCAGATATAACTGTTCACCAGTTATTTCAGAACAGCTTTAATGCTTTAGGGATAATATTTGTCAGGTACCTAAATAGCATTAAAATGTCTTTTAAATAACCTCACTCATTTGTAACCAAAAATCAAAAACTTCAGATAAGAAGATGCACAACATTCAAGCAAATAGGCTGGTTATAAGCACATTCATATTTGATTATTTTTATGTGCAGAAAGATATATGTTAAAAAAATATTTGCAAGTTGATGATTTTAAGAAAGGAAGTTTAAGAAAGGGAAGAAGAAGGATCTGAGGAATTACAGACCAGCCTCACCTCAGTCCCTGAAAAAATCATGGAGCAGGTCCTCAAGGAATCCATTTCTAAGCACTTAGAGAAGAAGAAGGTCATTAGGAGCAGTCAGCATGGTTTCACCAAGGACAAGTCATGCCTGGCCAACCTGATTTCCTTCTACAAGATGCCTGGCTTTGTGGATGTGGAGAGAGCAATTAGATGTGATATACCTTGACTTTAGCAAGGCTTTTGATATGGTTTCCCACAACATTCTAACAAGCAAAAAAGCTAAGGAAGTCCATGTTGGTTGGATGAATGGACTGTAAGGTAGATAGAAAACCGCTTAGATTGTCAGTCTCAAAGGGTAGTAATCAATGGCTCTGTCTAGTTGGCAGCCAGTATCAAGAGGAGTGCCTCAGGGTGCCTATACACAAGCAGTGAGGCTGGTCCGAGGTGCTGTAATTCCAGCATGTTGGAGCAGACTCAGTTCACTGAGTTGGCTGGAACATGATAATTACCATGCTCCAGCAGATTTCAGTGTCTCATGTATCAGCATTGCTGTGATTAAAAATGTGTGTGTGTGGGGGGGGGGTGCTTTAACTAAAGCTTGTTCTGGCGTTGGATAAAGTGTGCTTAAAAATGGTGTCAGGGACACTTTATCCAAAGCTCGAACGAGCTTTAGTTAAAGCGCCCCCACAGCCATTTTTAAGTACAGGGATGCTGATACAAGAGACTCTTGGGGTGCTTTAATTACAGCAGCTGAGATTTTCTAAGTATACATGTATGTTCTGAGAGCCACTCTAATTAAAGCTTCCCCTGGCCCCACTCCTCGAGCATGTGTATTAATGCCCTCATGAGGTCAGTTCTGGGGCCAGTATTGTTCAATATCTTCATAAATAACCTGAAAGATGGGATGGAGTGCAGCCTCAGAAGTTTGCAGATGACCCCAAGCTGGGAGGAGTAGTAGATATGCTGGAAGGTAGGGCTAGGATTCAGAGATACTTAGACAAACTGGAGGACTGGAGCAAAAGAAATCTCACGAGGTTTAATAAAGACAAGTGCAAAGTCCTGCACGTGGGGCGGAACAATCCCATGCAGTGGTACAGGCTGAGGACTGACTGGCTAAGCAGCAACTCTGCAAAAAAGGACCTCAGGGTTACAAGTGGGCAATAAACTAAGTATGAGCCAACAGGCTAATGGCCTTTAGTAGGAGCACTGACAGCAGATTGAGGGAAATGATTATCCCCTCTATTTGGCACTGGTGGCACCACATCTTGTATCCAGTTTTGGACCCCCCTTCCACTGCAGAAAGGAGGTGGACAAATTGGAGAGAGCCCCTATGGCAGCGAGATGCCTCTACAGGCTCCCAAAGGGGAAAAGGCAGTCCCTGAGGGCCCCAAACCCCACAAACAGCCCCCTCACAGGAGGAACTTGTCTCCAGGAGTGCAGCCGAAGCCAGAGCAGGAGTCACAGCCGCGGCCGCGGATGCGGCTGTGTGAACCGGTGTTACGCTGGCTGTTTAGTCAGCTGTTCCCCAGGTGTGGAAAAGCCGAGTCAACTGCGGCGACCAGAACGGCTGCCGCAGGAAGATTTAAAAGCCCCACAGGAACCTGGGGGGTGGAGAGAGTGAGGGAGCACACTGGCATGGAGCACACCAAGTGTGCTGAGGCTCCTGCAGCAGACAGGAGCAGCGCAGCCAGCTTGATGCTGGCAGACAGAGCAGGGGAAGCGTTTAAGCCCCCTGTAGGAGGCTGGGAGGAAGGAGGCAACTCCACATCCCTCTCCTCCACGGGGGTCTATTTTTTTTGGTAAAAAAAAAGGAGAATAGGCGCAAGTTCAGAAGCACCCTACTCAGAGGCGTTGAAGTGGTGCCAGCCAACTTTAGTCCAGTTTGCCAGTCTTCACAATGAGAAGGCTACTCGTTGGGGGCAGACTGACAAGTCCAACAGAATCCACACAGACGCAGGTTCCCCCTCTAGGCAAGCAGGGGTCGATCGAGGAACATTGCTGGCACCCTTCCTGGTTGGTGAGTGGACGGGGTGTAGGGGAGGCAGAGCCCCGTAGAACATTGCACCCGAACTGTGAGTACTGCCATCCCTGGGGGCCGCCCAGGAAGTAGATCTCCACTGAACTCCAAGTCATGGCACATGAGTTGAAGGTAGGGGCCCCATGCTGGATGGATAGTGAGTCACTCAGGGAACCCCCACTTAAGGCACCATCCATCAAAGCCCTACAGAGGACAACAAAAATGGTGAGGGGGCTGGAACGTATGACTTACGAGGCGAGGCTGAGGGAACTGGGCTTATTTAGTCTAAAGAAGAAAAGACTGAGAGGGGATTTAATAGCAGCCTTCAACTACCTGAAGGGTGATGGAGCTAGACTGTTCTGACTAGTGGCAGATGACAAGACAAGGGGGAATGGTCTCAAGTTACAGAAAGGGAAGTTTAGGTTAGATATTGGGAAAAACTCTCTCACTAGGAACCACTGGAACAGGCTACCTAGAGAGGTTGTAGAATCTCCATCCTCAGAAGTTTTTAACAGCTGGGTAGACCAAGCCCTGGCAAGGATGATCTAATTGGGAATGGTCTTGCTTTGACCAGGAGGTTAAACTAAATGACCTCTTAAGGTCCATAATTTTTTCAACCCTAATTTTCTCAACACTAATTTTTAACCCTAATTTTCTATAATAATTTAGATTAGTTTTTCATCACATGAAGCTAGAGCATGTATCACATCTAATTTAAAAATGGAATACTTTTACTGGCAGAGTCATAACAACAGGAGTTTGCAACTCTGGTTACACCAGACCTGCAACACACCCCTGGATCTGAACAAATTGACCTTTGGAGGAGGTTCAAAATCCTAGCTCAGATTCAGGTGCATAATTTTATAAATGGCCCTTATTCTTTGTTATAACAGTCAAACCAAATCCCAGGATCAAAACACCCAGCCTTGACCCTAAACTTGTGATGTAGACCTACTCCTAGCCTACATTCTGAAAGTAAAACAGATGCATCTGTTATATTATTTGCATGCCTACAATGCTTTGAAACATTTATCTATGTACTTCTTGGGTTATAATATTAGGAATGTACAAAATGTCAGGGGAGAAGCTGTGGCTAAAGAAAAAACAATATGAAATGAAAATAATCCAAAAATCAGACATGATTTAACTTTGTTATTCTTGTTTTATATGTGAATTTAGTAGGATTTCAGTGAATTGCACTGAAACCTTACATTAAATAACTGCCTAAACAAATGGCAAAGACAAACACAAGATGCTTCTGTTCTATTTTAAAATGACAACTAGAGTGTAATCAGTATAATAATTTTTGGAGGTTTTAATAAAGTGAACTAAATTCAATTTTCTCTTTGGTTGAGATACGTGAACTAGCTGAAGATGATATTAAATTACATTAAATTGTTCATAAGGATTACAGTCAGGAATAAACTATCAATATTCAGAATAACCAGAAAATTATAATGAATTACAGTGCATAGGTTTGTTTCAGTCTGCCAGATTGGTATAGTGACAACTTTTCTAAGTATACATGTATGCTGTGTTGCAAAGCGCACATGGCACAGGCATTCACTGGAGACAAACAGCAGCAGTGCAAGATGCTCCATCACTACTTGTCCCCAAGGAACCAAACATCCACACCATGTGTGGATGCAGCCATTGAAATCAACAGGATAACGCCAGTGAAAAATTACTCCTCTGTCAAGTACTGAGCGTGCTATAAGAGGGTCTAACTTTTCTATTACCCAATTGTTTTGCCTATTACATTTTTAAGTATCTTTCTTTAGCCCATTTTAGATTATATGAAGTCAAGAGACTAATGCAAATACTTTTGAGTTATATGCATTGTGTGAGTCCTGCATCCCTCAATTGTTTTATTGCATCATGCAGTCAAGTAGATGTGTGTGCCCATCCCCAGCTCCTATTGCTGCACTTCACACCAGCATCAGAAAAGAGACCTGTAGTGAAGTGTCATATGAACTACTTGTGAAAGGTGCTAGATTGAAGCCGAAGCCCTGTTTAACCCAGAAACCACACAGACAACAGCAATGCAGACTCCCTCACAGTGTCTTATTGAACAATTTGCTGCAATTCTGAACCAGAAGGGCCATCTCTAGCCTGGAGACAGTAAATCAGTCTTTGGGTTCACTGACTCCTTGAGCTTTTTAGTAGGCTTTGTCTGGGGATATCCCAGGATAGCTGCACTAGGCCAAATCCTTTAAGTGTGAACAGGTAAAGCCACGCTCTCTGTACCTGTCAGTTTGGCATATACAGCCTTTCCACAAGGTGGCTCTACTGGCTAGGCTGGTATGACTATTGCAGCAGAGACTAGGCAATTTAGAGACAAAGCCTGGGGAACGGATGCACATGCTGAGGCAGCTCCCTAATGTCCAGATTTGAATTGGGCTAGAGAAAACCTTGCTTGGGTATCCCTATGTGTGTCCAGCTGCAGTGGAGAACTTGCCTAAGAATATCAGCTAATCTGTTATGTAGCGGGCCAGTTTTCTGAAATGAAAATCTGTCTCTTGAAAAGCTGTTAAATAGCATGGATAGCTAATCTGTGCTGGATTTAAGTCAAATTAGATAAAAAAAAATCTTCTAACACCAATCCTATGAATCTTCTTGTTCAGTAATTTTCAACCTCTTTAGACTCAAGCACCCCTTGATAGACTTGAGGCACTCTGAACACATCTCTTAGTTTTCACTAAGTTTTTTTACTAATGAAAGATAATAGAGCAATTCTTCTGTTCCAAAGGACTTAGACCACCATAGTCAGAATATTTTATCACTGTGGATCCCTATTTAACTCACAAGGTAAACCCAGAAATTTGTTTGTACACTTAACAGTGCTAAAATCCTGTGGCATGGCACCCTAGCTGAGAATCATTGGTCTAGTTTATCAGCATTTTCCTGTATCATCAAATAGGATTTTCCTGTATCATCTAATAGTATTTTTTGGTGTACTGATTAATTGCATTGGATATATTGTGCATTGTTATTTTTTTAATAAAATGTTACGTAGATGGCAAAATATCTTTGTCATTCTGATTCAATGCTACTCATTTCTTATTCCAGATATTCTGTAGAGATATTAACTTCTAAGAAGATACAGCTTGAAAGATCATTGAGTTTTCCCCTCTGTTTCATATTTTCCATAAAAATTAAAAATAATTGCTAAGTGTAGAATAGTTGGCCTCTTCTGAACAGTCTCTTAAAATGCTTTACTGTTTCTGAGACGCATAGGCTTTATAGCCTATATTTCATTTTGTTTCTCAGCTAACATGAATTAGCTTTTATCAAACAAACTCTAGCAATAAGCTTCATCAATTCCTTCCTACTGGTTGCAGAAGAACTGGGCACATTCCTGGATTTGCATGTGATTATTTCTGTTTTGCAATTTGATAGTCTAGTATTGTGCTTATATCCAAACAAATGCTAAAGCAACTCAAATCCTTAATATTCTTCCATTCCTGCTGCATAAAAGGTTTTCTTTACCCCTGTTACCATTAATTCAGGTTCACTAGCAAAAACTATGCGTGCCTGTCTGGACATGCCTTTACAACCATTCCAAACTGTTTTCTAACATAGTGGTTAAAATGCAGATGGGCTGTAAGTCACATGCTTATTCAGGATTTTTAACAAAATCAGGTGGAAATTTTAGTTTCTGTTACATTTTCTTGGATACAGATAACATACAATCAAACTGCCTGCCAGATTCAGGTTTTCTGTGATGATCTGCTTACCTTTTACCAGTTTGTTTCAGATACTGTTGGTCAGGGGGAGTGGATTTTCAAGAATCCCTGGCTGTTGATGCCAGATCGAACAGGATGAGATAGGGATCCTTTCACTATCCTGGCACTTTTCTAATAATTATTCATTTTTCTTCTTCTAAAAGGGCACACTGTAAATTGACTGTTTTAGCTTAACTGGGAAATAGTAGGCTTCTTTGGTTATCAGTGACATCATCAACATCATTACTACTATTGTTACTGTTGTTACTATTATTTAAACTGAGAGCTTAGTGTCCCCAGAAAATATGTCTGCTTTCAAACACCTACGGAAAAAAAGGCTGTACTTATATACCCTCAATGAATATCTCAGGAGCATGAGCGCATCTAGAAGAATGCACTGGTGCGGTTGCACCCGCCACCCCGCTTTGATTCTTTTTCTATCCCAGGCTTAAAACCGTCAGGGGTAGTAGCATTTCTGTTTGGGCACCCGTGAGAGCCTCAAAGGAATTCATTGATCACTAGAAAATACGTGATTCTTTCTAAACCCTTCATTCTACAGGTGTTAATGACCCTCTCTCCTTTTTTAAGGTCTTGATGTTGCACCAAATAACCTATCCTTTCTTCTGCAATTCCACTAACTGTTTGCTGGACCTGGTAAGCTATAATCCTTTTCACAGCCCTGCGGACTGTTTTTTAACTCATTCTAATACAACTTATGGTTGTGTTCACTTCCATATTAAAGTGAAAAATACTGCCCAGGGCTGTAGTAATAAAGCTTCTAATTTCTTTTTACCTGGACAAAGATGTTTTGTGTTCTTGGGGATGATGCTCCTCACCTTTTCAAAACGCTACATCCCTCCATGCCTGGGTGCAGTGGAAGATAATAGCACCTGACGGATGCCAGAAACCCATCATTTTCAAGCCAAGATGTAGACTGTCGGGGCTCTAGACCCACAATCGGACAACTATATAACAGTGCAGCACTATGCAAAGATGCGGGTGCCTCGCTGAGGGCTTGTGCATACCTAGATGTAAAAGCAGACGCAGAGGGGCTGCAGTGCCATGGCTGCACCCCACTTCTGGGGCACCCCGTGTGAGTCTTGGGGACTTTTTAAAGTTCCTAAAGCAAGTGAAAATCCTCTCTCCCTTCCCCTTCCTCATTAAAGGGGTGCCTCCTCCTCCCAACTTCCCCCCATCCCCACTGTCCCGAGGGCGGAGAAGCCCCAGAGCCACTCGTGTCTGCACCCAGGGTCGGGGACGGGGGCAGGGAGGGGGCGGGGAACTCGCCGGTCACCCCGTGGCCCCCGTCTGTGCCCAGCCCGGCTGGCTCCGGAGCCCCTCTGCCCCAGCGCTGGGGGAGGCAGCAGGGGCAGGGTGGCGGGCAAGGAGCTGCCTCTGAGCAGGGACGGGCTTTTCACCTGCGCGAGGACTTGCAGGACTGCCCCGGGGCCCCGCAGCCTGGTGTGCCCGGCCGGCGGGGCACGGGGTGCGGCTGCGGGGCACCGCGGATCTGGCCCTGCCAGCCACGAGCGTTTCCCCGCGGCAGCCGGGGCAGAGCGGCCCGGGCCCGGCTTGCACCTGC
>NW_017728916.1:3784512-3789824 GCF_001723895.1 Crocodylus porosus
CCTGGAGCGAGGAGGCGAGCCCGGCTCCTGGGAAGGAAGCCCCGCCGCAGACAGCCTCCGCCCCGGCCAGGCGCGGACGAGCCCGCGGTGCCTCCGCAGCTGCGTCTTGAAGGGAGCTGCAGGCGGGGCGAGGGGGTGCTTTCCTTCCCCCGGCTCTTTGTAAACGTCAGGCTTGCTGGCTCGGTTCCTTCAGTCCTGCGGCTCCGAGCCGCCCCCCCCGGCCGAGTCCAGGCCCGCCTCGCTTGGCCCCTGCAGACACGGGGGCAAACGCAGGGGCTCCTCTTTCAGAGCCGGGAAACAGCCATGCCCTGCACTTCAGGAGGTGGCATGGCCAAGCGGGCTGGCTGGCAAGTGCCAGCTGTCGAGCTCGGTGAGGGCGTCTTCCCAGGGAAAGCAAGAGCCAGTTGATTTTATCTTCCAAAAGCATGGGTTTGGACAGAGAGGTGGGCACAGGGACGGGGAGACTGGCCCACCTCCTGCTCTGAGGCTTTAACACAACCACCCCCAAGTGGAGAATAGCTGGTGTCTTTTCAACAGTCTCTTTAAATGCTTTCCAGTTTCTGTACTGTTCACTCCATCCAGGAAGAGCACACACCTACTGCAGAGGCTTCCTCAGCCCATCAAAGGGTCTTTAAACCTGAACACTTGCTAAAAATAATTTTTGGCCCCAACAATTCAAGTTGGTCTAATAAAAAATATCAGATTCATCCAAAGAAGTGCATCTCCCTGTCCTTAGACCAACACAGCTACAACCTACACCCTGTTCCAGTTTCTGAGACACATAGGCTACATGTTTAATTTTGTTTTTCAGCTAATATGAATTAGTTTTTAACAACTAAAATACTCTAGCAATAAACCTGATCAATCTGTTCCTACTGGTTGCAGAAGAACTGGGCCCCAGTGAATTTGCATTTAATTCCATTTTGCAACTTGATAGTCTAGTAGTGTGCTTATATCCAAGCAAATTCAAAAGCAGCTCAAAGCCTTAATATTATTCCATTCCAGCTGCATAACACATACACGGTCTTATTTACCACTGTTCTTACCCATCAGTTCAGGTTTACTAGCAAAAACTATGCGTGCCTGCATGGTGCATGTGCCTTTACAACTATTCTGAACTGTTTTCTAACACAGTGGTTAAAATGCAGGTGAGATGTAAGTGAACAATTCTTATTTAGGATTTTTAACAGAATCGGGTGGAAGTTTCATTTCTGTTGCATTTGACCAGCAACAAATAACATGCAATCAAATTGCCAGCCAGACTCAGGTTTTCTGTGATGATCTGATCACCGTTCACCATTTTCTGAGATGATTTGATTTCTGTTTTTGGTGACGAGCTGATAAACTTTTACCATTTGTTTCAGATACTGTCGGCCATGGATTTTCAAGAACACCTGGCTGCTTATGCCAGATCCAGCAGCAGGGGGTAGGGATCCTTTCAGAATCCTGGAACATTTCTTTATAATAATTCAATTTTTTCTTCTAAAAGGGGATATTATAAATTGATTGTTTTAAGATAAATGAGAAATAGTCAGCTTCTTTGGTTGTCAGTGACATAATCATCATTATTACTACTACTATTACTGTTGTTGTTATTGCTACTATTATTTAAACTGAAAGCTTAGTGTCCTCAGAAAAACCATCTGCTTTTAAACACCTAGAAAAAAGGAGACTACTCATATACCCTTGATATGCACTTTAGGAGCAAGGGTACCTGGGTGCAGGAGTGGATCCAGGGGTGTGCACTGGGGCATTTGCATCCACTCTCTGATTCTTGCTGCATCCCAGGTTTAAAACGAACTGCCTGTCAGGAGTAGCAGCATTTTTGCTCAGACAGCAGTGAGAGCCTCAGCTGAATTCATGGATCACTAAAAAATAACAGATTCCTTTTAAACCCTTCGTTCTACAGGTGCCAATGACCTCGCTCCATTTTTAGGGTCTTGATGTTGCACCAAAGCTATCCTTTTTTCTGCAACCCTGCTATCTGTTTGTTCCTGGTAAAGAACCTCCTAATTCACAGCCCTGAAGACTGTTTGATAACTCATTCCAGCACAAGTTATGTTTGCTTTCACTTCCATATTAAAGTGAAAAATACAGCCCTGGGCCTGTAACATATTAATAAAGCTTCTAATTTCTTTTTACCTGGACAAAGATGTTTTGTGTTTTTGGGGATGATGCTCACCTTTTCAAAACCCTACATCCCTCCATGCCTGGGTGCAGTGGAAGATAAAAGCACCTGACGGATCCCAGAAACCCATCATTTTCAGGCCAAGATGTAGACCATCGGGGCTCTAGACCCACAATCAGACAGCTATATAACAGTGCAGCACTATGCAAAGATGCGGGTGCTTCTCTGGTGCCTTGTGCATACTTAGATGCAAGAGCAGATGCAGAGGGGCTGCAGTGCCATGGCTGCACCTCACTTTTGGATTGGGGCACCCTGTGTGAGCCTTGGGGACTTTTTAAAGTTCCTAAAGCAGATGAAAATCCTCCCTTCCTTCCCCTTCCCCATTAAAGGGCTGTCTCCTCCTCCCAACTTCCCCCCATCCCCACCGTCCCCCAGGGTGGAGAAGCCTCAGAGCCACTCATGTCTGCACCCAGGGTCGGCCCCACTGAGGACGGGGACGGGGCAGGGAGGATGGATGGGGGTTGCTGTGATTGGGAGGGTATGGGGAACTCTCGCCACCCTGTGGCCTCTGTCCCCTCCCCAGCTATGCCCAGCCCCTGATCAGTCTGGCTGGCTCTGGAACTCCCTTACCCTCAACCCTGGTGAAGACAGCGGGGGCAGGCAAGGGGAGGGTGGGGAGCTGCCTCTGAGCAGGGAGGGGATTTTCATCTGCTTGAGGACTTCCAGGACTGTGTTTGCCCACACCTGTCGGGCACAGGGGAGCTGGTAGCAGGGAGCACCTCCACTCCCACACCCCACTTTGGGACACTGGGGATCTGCCCCCTGCCCAGCTAGAAGTGTTCCCTTGTGGGTTACCCTGAACCTGGGTGAGCTGCACCAGACACCCAAAGCCTCACTACAGTGTGAGGAGAGAGGGCATGGCTGTGGAGCCAGCAGGGCCTGGCCTTGCACCCAGCCTCAGCAGCACCCCATGTGTTGAGGGTTTCGTGGGAAGCAGTGGAGCGAGGTGTGCTCCACTGGTGCCTCTTACCTCTGGTGTTGCATAGTGCTTCTGCCTCTGCCGCAGATGCAGCTGCTTGGGGCTGATGCTCAGGAAGGAGGGAGGCAAGCCCAGCTCTGAGCCAGTGCTGGCCACCTGCAGCCATGCTCAGGCTTCACGCTGGGTCCCTCCCAGCAGTGGAGGGGTTTAGTAGGCCTGTGCAAAGTGGCTAGTATTTGCTTTGGATTCAGATTCAGCCTATTTGGGGGACAGTGATTCGATTTGGTGATTCGAATCACTGTCCTGAATCGATTAGGCCGAAGCACACAGGCCCATCCCCCGCCCACTGTCCCAGCCCGGCAATGGCTGCCTTGCCTGCCCCAGCTCCAGGCTGCGTGGGGCACTCTGCTACAAGCCCCCCCGATTCCCTCACCTCACTGTCTCAGTGCCCTTCCCTCCCTTCCCCCGGGCTGCCCCACCTGCCCCAGCTCTGGCCCTTTAAGGAAAAAAAAACAGAGGAAACCCCCTGCCCTCATTGTCCCTACCAGCGGGGGGTGATCCCCACTGCCCCCCCACTGCCCTGCGCTGTGCAGGGGACTCTGCATGAGCCCCCTGAAGCCCCGAGGCTGCTGCAGGAGTGGTGAGTCCTGGGGTTTTTCTTGTTTGTTTTTTGCCTTTAAGAGGTGGGTGGGCAGGGCAGCTGGGGGCGGGGACGGGGAGTTCATGCAGAGCCTCCCATGCAGTGTAGGGCAGTGGGGGGCAGCAGGGAGTGCCCCCCACCCCGGCCTGGCAGCACCTGGTGAGTAGTTTCTTTTTTTTTTCCTTTTCTGAAGATTTGGAGAGCTTCAAATTGATTCAGACCTTTTTATTGGTCCCCTGATTTCGGATTTGGAGATCTGGCCACCAAATTGGGCGAAATGTCCTTCAAATTGAATCAGCACTCAAAGCTTCGCAAAACCCTAGGGTTTAGTGCTGTCTTCACCAGGATCCCTGTCCCCTCCATGCGGTCAATGCCCATAGGGACTCCTGCAAAACCCTGGTGGAAGGAAGTCCTCCAATCTGAGCCATGCACAGATTAGCCCTGGCTGCTGGTACGGGCAGAGGAGCCCCCGTGAGTCCCTCTGCTGCTGTGTCTTGAAGGGATTGGGTGCTTTTTCTTCCCCTGAGCAGGTTATGAATGTCTGGCCTGTGGGCTCATTTTCTTTCCATCCTGCAGCCTGTCTGTGGCTCCAAGCCACCTTCTTATAGCCAGGTCCAGTCCTAGCTTGCCTTACTCTTGCAGACAGAGTGGGGCAAAAGCAGTGACTCCTCAGACCTGTGAAACAGCCATGCTTTTTCATAGAATTATAGAAAATTAGGGTTGGAAGGACCTCGGGAGGTCATCTAGTCCAACCCCTATTCAAAACAGGACCATCCCCAACTAGATCATCCCAGCCAAGTCTTCATCTAGACGGGTCTTTAAGACCTCCAAGGATGCAGACTCCATTGCCTCTCTGGATAACCTGTTTCAATGCTTTACTAGGCTCCTAGTGAGAAAGTTTTCCCTAATGTCTAACCTAAACTTCCCTTGCTGCAACTTGAGACCTTTACTCCTTTTTCTGTTATCTGCCACCATTGAGAACAAGTCTAGCTTAGAGGTGTGCAATTCTTTTAACTGGGGGGCCACTTAATGAGATTTGGTGAGCTGTTGAGGGCTGCATACATAAAATTAATGGTGAAAAATATCATTTAAACAAATTTTTAGAATACAATTAATTTTTTATCTATAGTCAAACATCTACTATAAAATATTTTAATTTTATTTCAAAGAATATTTTTTGTACTGGTTTATGGTTTTTTGAGCAGTGCATATAGAGGCATTTGCATAACAGCTCAAAGTAAAGTCTCTCTTCCAAGGGAACCACAATCAGCCAGTAGGATGCTTGGTTATGGGAGGATGCCCGCACCCCCAGCAGAGCTCTGCAACTGCCCACCCACCCCCCAAATCACAAGGGAGCTGCTGCCACAGCCTGTACCCCTGCATGCTCCTCAAGAGCTGCCTGCACCCCAAATCATCCCGCCCCTCCAACCCTCCTATCCACAGTTGCCCTCACAAGGCCTGGAAAAGCCCATCAGCCCCCTCCAGCCTATGCCAACTCCCCACCGGGGCTGCGCCCACCCACAGTCCCAGGGATCTCCCTTCCCCCAGGAGGAGCCCCAGCCCCA
>NW_017728916.1:3789924-3789988 GCF_001723895.1 Crocodylus porosus
TCCACAGTTGCCCTCACAAGGCCTGGAAAAGCCCTCCCCACCCCATGGCAGCAGGGGAGAAGTA
>NW_017728916.1:3790020-3821085 GCF_001723895.1 Crocodylus porosus
TCCAGCCCCAGCCTCAGCCCCAGAGTGTTGGGGGCAGCCTTACCTGGGTAGATGGGACAGGAGCCGTGCTGGCTGCAGGCAGGAGGCAGCAAGTAGCTGGGCCAGCTCACAGTGCTGCACTGATCTAATCCATACAGTTCATATTTAGTTCTTCCTTTGATCACTTTTCTTCTGCTGTCATAGACTTATGCTTATAGAATCCTGTGAGACTGCCAAACTTCTGTAAGAAAAGATATATTTATTCTGGAAATTAGAAGATGGTTTCAAACAGAGTTTTAGAATGGTCTTTTGAGAAACATTGTGGGGTAAAAGAACTCAAATCCCTACAGGATTATGGAAGGGATGGTATGATAGGTCTTTTGAATATTGTTCCTTGTATTTACAGGTGGGGGTTTGAACTGGTGATTATAAGCAGTCATAACCTAAGGAATATGGCTGCTTATAAACACAGGAGACTGGATCTAATGGTCCAGGATGCCCCTTCCTGTCCTATATACCTAGTGCTGCAGCTACCCTGCCAGCTGCTGCACCCAGAAGTTAAGGTGAGGCAGATATGAAGGCAAGGAAGAAGATGGGATTGACTAACTGCTCCTCGAGTAATTCTTTTTGGGATAGCTTTACACACTACTGTGCTGTTTGGGAGAACAACAGTGCCTGCAGAACTTCAGGATGACGTAGGTTATATGTTTCTAAAGAGCTGAGTGTAGCTCATGCTACCATGGCTCCAGAAAATTGCGGGCTATTATCAGTTTTTAAAACTGAAATTATGGCATGGTGTGAAAATACAATTTTCAATGCCATTATAATGCTTTCTGTTGTGGTGCTCTGTAATTGCTCCATCTCCATGTAACGGAAATAATAATAGCAATAAGGTAAATAGTACACTTCCTGGGGAATAAATTAGCTCCCAACATATGCCATGGATGATCTGGTGAATCAGTTGTGAGGCATGGCTCCACATGAACGGGTTGGTGTTGAGCACAAACTTTACAACTGGCCACCCAGTTCCATATGTCATCACAGATGGAGGGCCACCAAACTGCCTGGTGAGCTCTGGATTGATATTTTGTCATGCTTTTGTGAGCATAATGAATCTTCTCTAGGACTTTCTGGCATAGTGCTGAAGGTATTAGTACTCTGTTGTGGAACATGACTAAGTCTCTGACAACACGGAGATTGAGTCTCTCTTGTTGGTAGTTTGCTAGTTCACAGTCCTTGAATCTTACTTGAGGCCATCCTTCCAAGCAGTATTTCTTTATATTTTGGCAAGAGGAAGCAGCTTCTTCAGCCTCCTGAAATCTCGTTTGTAGTGAAGCAGATATGTGTATCCCATCCGTAATAATGTTCATGTAAAAAGCAATATCTTGCTCCTGGCAGAGTTCCTCTGGAGACAGTAGTGTCTGTAATGATGCCCTAGAAAGAGTATGAGCTGTTTGTAACTCTTTTCCTGGGATATGTACTATATTGTAGGTGAATTTGAGCATTCTGAGGTGAAAACTCTGGATTTTTGGTGGAAGTTCATGCAGGGGTTTGTCTCCTAACAGAGACACAAGTGGCTTGTAACCAGTTTGTAAAGTAAGTCAGGCACACAAGGAAAATTCTGAATCGCTCACATGTCCATGTAACTGCTAGTGCTTCTTTTTCTATTTGTGCATATTAAGTTTCAGATGGAGCTAGCACTCTTGTCCCAAAAGCAGTAGGGGCCCAGTGGTATGCTTCCTGACGTTGTTGTAACCTTCCTCCAATCCTGTATGATGAAGCGCCTGCTGCAATATGAGTTTTTCATGTTGGATAATATTGGGCCAGTACCAGGAATGAACTGAGTATAGATTTGATCTCGTTGAAGGGCAACTGTTGTAGTGGTCCCCAAAGCCATATTCTTTTCCCTTAAGAGGTCCACTATTACATTTAGCTGATGGACAAATTTCAGTGCCTGTATGGCCGGTAAGCCAAGTAGGATTAACGAACCCTCTTGGTTTATAAATCTCTGCTTTAGTGTCATTTTTGCATTAAAGGATTCCAGTACTTTGAGGATACTGTTGCCTGGTCCCCGTAGCTGTTTAGTTAGGGGTAAGTAGAATCCCATCCTTGTGTGGGCTGTAGTAAGAATCGGGGATAGCTGAGACTGTTGCTCCTGTATCTATTTTAAATGGTTTGGCTGTCTATTGAGCTCAATTTCTATCATCCAGACTCTGGGATCTGATGAAGACTCTATAACTTCATTTAAAAGTACTGTGCAATCCCCTGCATCCTGTTCTGTGATTTCACAGACTCCCGTAGTGGAGTAACAAACTGAAGCACAGTGACCTTTCTTTTTCCATCGCCGACATATCTCTTCTATAGCAGTACACTGAGCACATCCATGTCCTGGAGTTTGTCCACACCTGTGGCACTGGCCTCATTTCTCATGTGTTTGCCCCTGTGGGCACTGGTGGGACCACTCCCTGTGTTCGTTGTACCGGTCAGTTCTATATGCATTTGTTTGTAGTTTCTTTACTAATTAATGTATTAACTAATGCCTGACAGGAATGAGAATCACTCCTGATTATTCTGTGTTTCTGTTTAACTAGCTCTGATTGGTGAGCATATATGATAGCCCTCTGGAGCGTTAAATCAGGATCTAAATAATCCTTGTGAGAGCTCTGTATCATGAAGCCCCACAACTAAGCAATTCCTAATTAGCTCCTCCTTAAGCTTCTCCTATTGACAGGACTTAGCCATTGTATACAAAGATGTGATGAATCTGTCCACAGATTTTGAAAGCTCCTGTTTATGGATGTTGAATCTAGCTCATTCATAAATCATATTTCTTTTGCCCAGAAAATGATCAGTTAATGTTGGGAATCACCTGTTTGATTTCCGGTTGGTGGAAGGATTCACGACTTCTGACACCAGGTCTTAGGAAGAAGCAGAAGACTTTTTGTCCTCATTAAGCCTTTATTGTAACAACTAACCCCGGACCCAAAATGGTTGACTAACCCCTTCCTGTGGATGACATCGCTCTCTAGTACAGAACTTAACTCTTATTACTACACGCCCCAGTTCAAAATGTACAGCCACTGCCACCTAGAAACTCGCCATCTCACATCACTACAATTTGTTATAGGAAGACTGAATATCAAGGGTACTGTTATGGGAGCATGTGCTGCCTTAAAATGTGCACTCACTGTGTATTAAGGCTTGCTAATCATTGGAAACCCATTAATGGTTTTGTATGCCTAGGGTGCCTTGATTGTATCAGGGCAATTGATGGAATTCATATTCCTATTATTTGTTCCTTCCTATCTCAGTCTTTGGAATTCATAAATACAGATATCTGGTTGGCTTCAATATCTGTCTGACCATAATATACTTTTACTAGTATTTAGCCAGGGTGGTCTGGAAAAGGTCATGATTTCAGGAACTCACAAACCCTTTCTTCATTTACTTATACTATGGACAGTCTCTACCACAATGACTCATAACGTTTTTCACTGGACATTTGTATTATATGAAGGAACTGTTTTACTGCTTCCTGAGAAGCTGCAGGATAACAACAGTCCCAAGGGATGACAAGATCAAACGGTCACAAACTCTGCCGTGACCGATTCAGGCTGGACATGAGGAAGAATTTCCTTATTGTCCGAGCCCCCAAGGTTTGGAATAGACTGATGCAGGAGGCGGCTCAAGCACTTACTTTGAACGCCTTCAAGAGACATTTGGATGTTTATCTTGCTGGGATCCTATGATCCTGGACAGGGGGCTGGACTCAATGATCCTCCAGGGCCCCTTCCAGCCTGAATGTCTATGAAATCTATGAAACGGTGTGCCTTTTGGGAGATTAAAGGATACTTGGTTGTTGGTAATGGGTGGGGACCTACCCAAATAATGATTTTGCAGAAATTGTGACATCTGGCACTGCCTCTAAAATCTGGCAAAATCTCTAAAAACTAAAAATAAAATGCTTGCTTTCCAGGGGGAGACAGCATTCCTTGTGGCCTCTGTGACATGGTTGCATGGCCTTTCGGCAGGCGGGCAGGAGTGTAAGGGGGGATGCCAGCGTGAAGGGGAGTCCAAGATGGCTTTCATGCCCCCCCTTGCCACTGACTGGATTTCTTACATACCTACTCTAAGAAAAGGGCCTATGTTTTGGATGCTTGCTTTACCTTAGGCTTTAACTTTCCATGACTTGTGGGATATTTGTGAGAAAAGGCACAGCTAATATTGTGTCATGACTTGGCTGGCCTACATGGCATCTCGCTGCAGTAGACTGTGATTGACATGCTCTAATTTTTGGATTACTTTGCATTTGACTGAAAGATTGTTTTCATAGCTGCTTAGCACATTTGACTGACACAGTGCTTTTTTCCCCCCAGATATGCTGATATGGTAACTATTATAACATTTTGCAAAAAGTGCAAAAGACAGCAGAAGCTTTGAAAACTACAACAAGGAAGTTCTTGCTTCAAACAGCTATCAACAGAAAAGCACAGACTTGTTTTTTTGAGTTGCTAGTTGCACAAGCCTTACTGTGTTCATGAACATCAGCTGTATTGGAGATAACTTGTGGGTTGATGTTGGTTTCCTGTGCCCAAATCCTGTCCACTGTCTTTCAACATGGACTGCTGGCCCGAATGTTGCTGGAGGGTCTGGGTTTTGTGTTTTTTTGATTTGCTGAAAACCATCTTCATCATTGTTACTTTTTTATGGCACTGCAGGTTGTTCTGGCTGTGATCCTGCCTGGCGTTCCCCCTCATAATTTCCTAGTAGTCCGTGCTGTTATGTCTGGACTCCAGCACTTCCTGAATCTCACCAGAGGATGAAAAGAGCCATGTCCTGTGCATGACTCCAGCTGGATCAATGGTACAGCGGCATTATATAGGTCTTGAACAAAGTGCTGGATATGTTGAATGGAGGAGCATGTAAGTGCAAATGGATTGAACCTGACTCCAGCACTGCTAGACAGGAGGTGAAATCCTAACAGCATGACCCCAGGGCAATAGTGGACACACAGATAACCAAATGGGCCAGTCAGGGTGGGAGCAAAGCAGTAAGGGAAAGTTGCTGAAGATCACTCAGAATAGCTTCCGGCACAAACACTAGAGAACTACGTGAGAGAAAATTCTTTCTTCTTCTTGTTTAGTCTGAAGCAATGTCCTCTCCTCCCCCCACATAGAAGTGCTTCCAAACTCATCATCAGACATGTTGTAGCTGAGCTTGTGCTTCAGGGGTGGCTGGAACAGCCCCTGGTGGCTGCACAATCCCTGCCCTGCTCCAGCTCTAAGGTGCCCTCCCCTTTTCACTCAACCACCACCCTTTGATGTAATTGCCTGATTGGAAGAGAGGCTGTTTAATGGGTCCTAGAGTGAGCCCCAGTTCCTCACCAGGTCCCTCCTGGACTCCTCTGGTCTCAATCCTGCCCTTAAGCTGAGTGGGCACAATCAGCCTGTCCATACCCAAGGGCACTTGTAAGCCTCAAGGGCTAATTGCATGGCTGTAACTGCCTCTTACACCACACCCACATCTTGCAGAAATTACCAAATAATGACTTCAACGGACACTTAGCCCCAGCCTGATACCAGGACACCTCAGGCCTTTATACATCCTTGTCGGAGCCTCAGTCCCCCTGGCCTTAGCCCCTTTTCTCTTGCTGGTTACCTTGGCCTAAGCCAGTGTTTCCCAACCAGCGTGCCGCGACACAAAAGCGTGCCATCAAAAGTAAGCAGGTGTGCTGTGGAATTCTGCCACGACAATGAACTACAAATGGTAGGTATAAGGATGGGGAATGCCTTAACAGGTGTGCCATGGACATTTTTTATTAATATAAGTATGCCTTAGGCTGGAAGAGGTTGGCAAACACTGGCCTCGGCCCCCCATGCTGGGCCTGACTTCTGGGTCCTAGCTCAAGTCTTGCTTTCTCATGTTGTGCCCTGCTTGGGCTCCAAGCCACTGGCCCTGATCTCACCCCTCAAGGGCTGTACCTTGCCTCAGGCCCTGGGTCTGCTCTGGCTCTGGTTTTGTCTGGGCCCTTAGCCCCTGTCTCTGTTCCTCTTGTACACAGGACTCCCCTGGCCCTGGCTTTGCCCTCCCTGAATCAAGGCCCCCAGCAAGGATCGAAACACTGGCATACCCCTGGCACCGCACTATGGGTTAACTCCCATGCCCTCCACCATAGCCTCTGCTCACCCCACTTTCAGCCACTCCCAAACCACCAGGAGTAAGTCTTCTGGCAAAGACAACTAAACCCCCTCTGGGTCCAAACATAAATAATCGCTACCTGCCTGCTTAACAAGGCTTCCCCTTACCTCAGGTAAGGCAACAGCATTCAGTTTGCCTTCATCAAGCCAACCCTAGTGCCAGTGAGCAGAGCTCCTGCATTCCCCTTGATTTGGAGCTCTCACCTCAGCAGCCTCTAGGGCCAGACTGACTGCTCTGGCTCAGGCCCTGGGTTCGTATAGCTGGAAGCTGCACCCCACTTGGTCTTCTGGCTCCCTGAGCTGCCACAGGCACAAGTGACTGGTGGGGGAGATATTGGCCTCTGAAAGTGGGGCAGCTTTTTTGCCACAGTTTTTTTGCTGCACGGGCCAGCAGCAGGGGGTGGGGGGAACTAAGACATGGCACAGAAGTATAGGAGTGGATATGGGGCTTTTGGCCTGCCCCCAGTTAACTGTGCCTCCCCAGACTCAGGAGGCACCAGTCTCCCCTGGCCACAGGTCTTTCCTGAGCAGGATTGCTGACTAACTTCTAGTGCAGCTTACTGCAGCTAGTCTTGCTGCTGCAGCAGAGCCCATGCTTCCCAAGCAGGGTTCTGCCCTGCTGCATTATTGCAGAGTAACCAACTCTGTGATAGGCACCCATAGCCTCTGCTACTTCCCCTGGCAGGCTATTTTCTTTGGAGTTGGCTACTACTGCCTGCTACTCTTTTCTCTCCAAGTATGAGAAGCCATCTGGCTCTCTGCCACACACGCATATTTAGAAAGAAAGGGAACCAGTTTGGGAAACTGCACATGAAAGTATGCGCATCTGATCTAATATGTAGCTAATGCTATTTCTTCCCATACAGGAAACTATTTAAGGACAGTCTTTCTTCTTCAGCTGGCAGAACTGGTGCTGTTCAGCCTGTCAGAGAGACAAGATCCCTTAGAGCCCAAGCAGAATGCCAATAATTTGGCACCACCCATGATCCGGGGGTAGACCTAGGGCAGGGGGTGGACCTAGGACCTAGGGCAGACTCATAGATCAGGAGGCACTACTTCACTGTCAGGGCAGCTAGGAGCTGGAACCAACTTCCAAGGGAAGTGGTGCTTGCCCTTACCCTGGGGGTCTTCAGAAGGAGGCTAGACAGCCACCTAGCTGGGGCCATTTGATCCCAGCATCCTTTCCTGCCCATGGCAGGGGGTTGGATTAGATGATCTGCTCAGGTCCCTTCTGACCCTACCAACTATGAAACTATCATAACTGATTGATTAGTAAATATGAACGTATTTACAACTTAGTTACATTTCCCAAGTGACAGACACAGTTTCCATTAAACAAAACAAGCAACCCAGTAAGTCTCTCATGTTCTGTGCACGCTTTCTAGAAAATAAAAATTTTATACCCATTCTGCTGTTCCCAACTTTTCCCAGGGAGACCACACTGCTTTCAGGCCTTCAACCAATGCTATAGATTAGAACACCCTCCTCTCAGTCAACATATTTCTACAGTCATGTTTCCATTATTTAATCTGGTGCAATTGACATTTGGACGTGATAGTGGGGAAGTGGCTTGCTGCTGAGGGTGTGAGGGGAAACCAGCAAAGAAGCACGGTGACAGGAAGTTGGCTAGTAGTGGCATGTTCTTTGTAGCAAAGGGGATGCTACGTTCTTGTTGACTGTGGTATACTTGCTATTGGAACACATGGTGAGGACTGGCTCTTCTGGGAGGACAAGAGAGGGAGACAGAGAAGAAAGCAGGTTTTCCATGGGAAAGCGGAGTATTGAGGCAGGGTCACCATTTTGAGCACATTGAGAGGAATAGCAGTCAGAGCAGTTGCTAGCTGATGTCCACCTCTGATAATGACCTCCAGTCCCAGGACTAGAAAGTAAATACCAGGTCATGTCTCAGCATACCAGACCAATGACTTAGAATAAAGGTAAATATAATGATGCTTACCAGCCTCCCTTGCAGTGCTGCTGGCAGCCTGAGTGCTTGCAAAGATTGGCTGGCTGGAGATTCAGGTTTTTCTCAGTGGGGTCTTGTTCCAACATTTCCAGCAAAGCAAGGAGCCCTTGCCTTTCAGGTACACCCACCCCTGTTACTAAAGCAGCAGAGGGCTTATAGATAAGTAAATAAATCTATCAGTTTGGATAGTGTTCAGAGCAGTGTGGGAAGACTATTCTGCTTTTGGACTGCCAAATAGTGCACAGTACAGATGAACATCATAGTTTCATAGTTATTAGGGTCGGAAGGGACCTATTAGATCATCAAGTCCGACCCCCTGCCCTGGGCAGGAAAGAGTACTGGTGTCAAACGACCCCAGCCAGGTATCTGTCCAATCTCCTTTTGAATATTTCCAAGGAAGGGGACAGCACCACCTCCCTTGGAAGCCTATTCCATAGTTTGGCAACCTTCACTGTAAAGAACTTTTTCCTGATGTCCAACCTGAATTTGCTCTCTTTTAACTTGTGTCCATTGTTTCTAGTTACCCCGACTGTCGCCGTGGTAAACATCATACCCTCTACTTCCTGCTGACCCCCCCCGACAAGTTCGTAGGTGGCCACAAGATCACCTCTCAGCCTCCTCTTGTGGAAGCTAAAGAGGTTCAGGTCTCCCAATCGGTCCACATAGGGTTTTTTCTGTAGACCTTTAACCAGATGGGTGGCCTTCCTCTGAACCCTTTCCAAGTTATGCACATCCTTCCTGAAGTGCAGTGACCAAAACTGGACACAGTACTCCAGCTGTGGCCTGACCAATGCTGCACAGAGGGGAAGTGTGACTTCCCTAGACCTGTTTGTGATGCACCTACTTATGCAAGAAAGAGTGCGGTTAGCTTTACTTATTACCTCATCACGTTAGTGACTCGTGCGTTTTGGAGTGGATTATGACTCTGAGGTCTCTTTCCGCAGTTGTGCTGCTTAGAATGGTCCCACCCAGACTACAGGCGTGCTGATGATTCTTCCTCCCCAGGTGCAACACATGACACATATCCTTGTTAAACTGCATCCTATTCTGTTCTGCCCACCTCCCCAGCCTGTCCAAATCCACTTGGATTTGCTCCCTGCCCTCTAGTGTGTTTACCTCCCCCCATAGTTTTGTGTCATCAGCAAACTTGTAACTTTTCTGTTATCAGCAAACATCAGTACACAGTAATTGAGCACAGGGTTAATTACTGGTACTTTGAACAGGAGACCTTGGCAATTGCAAAGTACCAAGGAGTTGTAGGAATACAAGCCTCTTCAGTATGCCACTAGCTTCAGAACAAAACAAGCCTCCCATGTGAACAAGCCCGTTATTACTCTCTAAGACAGGGGTCAGCAACCCCGGCACACGTGCTGAGCATGGCACGCAAGACCATTTTGCTTGGCACACCACCACCAGCCTGGGCTCTAAGCAGCTGCTGCCAGCCGTGGAGCCCAGGCTTCTCCCAGCAGGCGGCTGGAAGGCTGGAAGCCCTGCTGCAAGCAGACCGGGCTCCATGGGCCAGCTGCAGCCGGGAGGCTGAAAACAGCTGCTCTGTTCTGTAATAACTGCCGGTTTCTATGATTTTATCCCTCAGTAAATGGAAACAAAACTATGGGATTTTAGGGCGTTTTTAGATGAGTTCCAGGGTAAGGATGAGGGGGCACTTTAATCAGAGTGCCAAGAGAAGCATCACATGTATTCAGTATCCTCTGGTATGTTGGCACTCCAGCACCTTCCAAGATAGACATTATGGTTTTTGCAGCACTCCGGCCAAAAAAAGTTGCCTACCCCTGCTCTAAGGGTGGACCTAATAGGGGTGCTGTTACAGGTTACCTTGAAAACATTTTAAATCTGTGGAAAGTTAGGATGCCATAAAATCAGAACGCTTTCATAGCAGGTTAAGGCTTACTGCCATCTCAGGCCCGCACAACTGTGGCTTGATACCGGAGAACCTGGCAAGCAGAGGCGTGGATAGGAGCCAACTTGATCTTTCCTCTGGAGTGGGGAGAGTGACAGGTATCTTTGATTAAGGGAAGCCGTGGATGAGGGGGGAAAAGTCTTGAAGGAAAAAAAAATAACTGTTTGAAG
The DNA here is from genome assembly GCF_001723895.1 of Crocodylus porosus. Classification (NCBI taxonomy): domain Eukaryota; kingdom Metazoa; phylum Chordata; order Crocodylia; family Crocodylidae; genus Crocodylus; species Crocodylus porosus. The sequence goes on from NW_017728916.1 coordinate 3,800,251, forward strand.
TGAACTGATAGGAGGGAGAAATAAAGAGACGTAAAGAGAAAGGAGTGCAAAAAATTTAAAAGCCTAAAAGTCCAAAATCTTGCAAGTGTTTCACTAAATTGGGACTGGGTTGGGCAAGTGCTGGGTTAGCACTCGCACCAGGGCAGAGCTGAGATCCAGTGGACTCACTGCATGCCATGCCAGGGCAGAAGCTGGGTTAGCACTCACCAAGGCAGAGCTAAGACCCAGCAGGCTACACCAGGGTGGAACCAAGACCCAGAGGGCTCACTGCTTGGTTTGAGTAGGGAGGGTGCAGACAGAATCATTTCAAATGAATAGCAGTTCAGTTCAGATGAATACTTTCAGGGGAAAGGAAGCTGAGCTATGGTATAGTGGTGGGGAGAGGAAGGTGAGTGAGGAAGAAAATGGTTGCTAATGTTAAAAGCCAATTGCCTATGCTCATTAGCAGTTAATTGGCTTTTTAATCGCTCCCCTTACACCAATGACCAGACAGCTGAGTGCATGGGGGTGGGGGGCGGGGGGCAGGTGCTAGAGCAAACCGAAAACTGGTGAGCTGTGCCTGGTTGCTCAGTGTCCTGGAGGGCAGGAGGGGGTGTTGACTTGGAGTCAGGATTACCCTCTGGGCAACAGTGTTTAGGAGGGTTGAACATTTTCTTATGGAGCAAAGGTTTGGGAATGGTGGGAGCATCATGAGATACTGGAGAAGTGAAAATAGAACCTTCTGTTTCCCCAGAGCAGACTAACAATATCCCAGAATAACCTGGGTAAGACAGGATCCAAGATAACCTCCACGTGAAGTGGTATAACTTAAAAATGTTAAGAGGGTGCTTAGCATGGGTTAACTCCCTTTAATGGGTGAATGCTCCCATTTTAAGTGACTTTATGACAGTTGAAAGGTAACCTGTAACACTACCCTAAGAACAACTATTAACTGGCTTCCGCAACAGCTGGAGATATCTGGATGTTAAGTGCCTGTATTGATTGTATTACACCAAGTTAGATTTTGCCTGGATTACATACAAAAGCTTTTTACTTTTACATTAGCATTTCCCTCAGTCACTTTAAGATGCCAGATTGCATTTCCTTCTTTCTTCACTTGTTCACTGTTTTTAAGTGTTATGGTTGGGGTTTTGAGGGGTGGGTTGATAAGAGTTGGATGAGCTTAATAGCTAAGTAACCAGTTAGAAAAGAAGTGGCAGCTGTAATTATAGGGTAAAACTGATCCGAATATTTTGTGATATACATAATAGCAGCAAAGATTGCAATAAATGTATTACCAGCTGATATGCTGCATCTTCCTCTGGCTCCTTGCATCCCCACACTGTTTTGCTTTTCCTGTTCCAGATTAAGGCAGAGCTCCTGTATTTTGAAACAGTTATCTCTGATCCTGGTGCCTTCCCCATACTGCGACTCACCCTGGGGCAAAAGTTCAGTTGAGTTGGGACCTTCACAAATATCCAAGGGGTAGACTTACATTTTGCTGAGGAGCAGAAGAGGCAGTGCTTTACTGTGCATCAGCTGTTCTGTAATAACTGCCTGTGTCTATGATTTTGATAGATTTCATAGATTTCATGGACATTCGGGCTGGAAGGGACCCCAGAGGATCATCGAGTCCAGCCCCCTGCCCCAGGAAGTCAGGAGGAATCATAGGATCCCAGCAAGATAAACATCCACATGTGTCCTGAAGGTGTTCAAAGTGGGTGCTTGAACCACCTCCAGTGGCAGTCTATTCCAAACTTTGGGGGCTCGGACAGTAAAGAAGCTCTTCCTTATGTCCAGCCGGAAACGGTCTCAGTGGAGTTTGTGACCATTCGACCTTGCTATCTCTTGGGGGGGCTCTGGTGAACAGACGTTCCCCCAGATCCTGGTGAACACCCCTGATAAACTTATAAGTGGCCTCCAGATCACCCCTGAGCCTGCGCTTTTCCAGGCTGAAGAGTCCCATGGCTCTCAGCCTCTCATCATAAGGTCTGTTTTTCTGACCTCTGACCATGCGCGTGGCTCTCCTCTGCACTCTCTCAAGCTTCTCCACATCCTTTTTGAATTGTGGAGCCCAAAACTAGATGCAGCACTCCAGCTGCAGCCTCACCAAGGCTGAATACAAGGGGGGAATGATGTCCTGGGATTTGCCTGAGAAGCATCTATGGATGCAAGCCAGCGTTTTGCTCGCTTTACTAGCCGCAGCATCACATTGATGGCTCATGTTTATCTTGTGGTCAACCATGACCCCCAAGTCCCTTTCATCTGTAGTGCTAACCAGTGTAGCACTGCTGAGCCTATAAGCGTGGTGCAGGTTTTTCCTCCCAAGGTGGAGAACCTTGCATTTTTTGGTGTTAAATACCATCAGGTTCTCATATGCCCATTCTGTAAGCCTGTCAAGATCTGCCTGGATCAAGATCTTGAAGAATTGAGAAAAGGCAAATGATCTTATCCCATGGTAAATGGAAACAAAACTATGGGATTTTAGGGTGTTTTTAGATGTACTCCAGGGTGGGGATGAGGGGGTACTTTAATTAGAGTGGCTCCAAGAGCAGCATTGCATGTATTCAGCATCCTGTACGTCAAAATGGCAGTGGGGGCGCTTTAATTAAAGCTCTTTCTATGAGTTTTTGTTAGAGCACCCTGCTGCCATTTTGAAGTGTGGGGACCAGTGCCGTAGGAATGAAGTCTGGTGCCTGGGACAAGCCCGCAGTGGCAGCCCGCCCTTGTCCTGTACACAGATCCAGAGGGCACACACCTCCACCATGCTTGCCCAGGAGCAGGAGCTGCCTTCCCCCATTCCTGCGCCCCTCCCCCAAAATGAGCCGTTGTGGCTCTGTCCTGTGTCCCACCCTGGCTGGGCAGCGCCTTTTGGCCCCCCTTTGCTTTAGCACCTGAGGCGGCCACCTCTTCCTCTCCCCTTGCTGCAGCACTTGCGGGGATGGTGAATACACATCACACAGAGACTGCTGGAGCGTGCTAATTAGCATGGTTCAGCAGACTCAATTAATCAAGTCTGCTCCAGAATGTGCTAATTAGCATGTGTCAGAGCAGACATCTGGCATGTATATAGGTGCCCTAAGTCTTGAGTTTAGGGTGCTGCTTAGATCATGGCTCTGCTCACTGTAAAATGGAGTGGTTGTTGCTGCAGCACACTATTTTATCAATCTCTGATCTTCCAAGAGCTCACCTTAAGTATTTATTTTCCAGCTGTGCTGCTGTCTGGCCCACCTCATCAGTGCTCAGTTAGTAGCTGCTGAACTGTCATTGTATGGCCCAAGATTCCTCTTTGAGTATTAAATTCATGGATTGTGTTTTCTTTGGCCCAAAGATATATCAGCTAGCATAGATGCAAGCAGGATGTAGGTATCAATTTGCTGCTATGGTACTTGACACTGCAGGTGGGGATAGCTAGAGGAACTGCAAAACTGTTTGGGGCTGAAGAAGCTGAGAAGAGGTAAACTATTTCTGACCAGGGTTCAGGGCACAGATGGCTGGTAATATAGTACACAGGAAGAAGCCCCAGAGGAAAGGAGCTGGAGGCCAGTGAGTCATTGACTGATTAGGGTGTTTGGCTGTGGGGGCCCATTTCACTGCAGTTACCTGAGGTTAGCAATTTCAGGGCTTGGTGGCTGTCTTTGCATAGCATGTGGATGAACACTGAATGTGCGAAGGGGAAAACCAGTGATAAATGTACAGGGAAGACAAGGGCTAAGGCTGAAGACCAATACATGCCCTGCAGGCAGAGCAGAAGACTTCCTTGTGAGGCAGCATTTGTCATCATATCTTGGCTACAGAGACATTCTGAGAATGCAATATTGGCAAGTATCTAGTGCCGTGATCATTTCTTTTACGTCTAACTTTTAATAACTCTCTGTACTACAGTAGCACATAGAGGAGAAGCCCCAAGAGCTGAAAGACTAATTAAGACATGCCAGAATGAAAGGGTGTAACAAGCAAGTACAAGGAATAGGACTAGAAGGAATGAATAAATTGGTATTCAGTACGTTAATTTACATGGAGGATATGTGAACAGCTACATGGAGGAGATGAATAGGCCCTCAAGGTGCAAAAAAAGAAGGGGAAGGGGGCGAGGAGGACTCAATAAGGGAACACTGAAAGAATGACCAGAGAATTAGGAAGAGAAGAATTCAGGCAGAAAAGCAAGAACAATGATGTTCAGTGCACCTGAGAACAGAGACAGGTTTGCAACAAGACAGGAACTTTTCTGCATGCAGAGTCATCCTTATTATTAGCAATGAGAGATGATAGAGTAAAATGTAAATAAGAGAGTCAGCAAGGGCTGGTATGAGGTGGGAAAGGATGGGGTTGAAGTGAGAGGCAAAAGGATTAGAAGAGAAAAGTAGATGAGAAACCTCAGTGTTGGTGTGAAGGATAAAAACAGAGGTGCAGAATGGGAGGGGAAGTCATATCAGCTCCTTTTAATTTTTTAACATGTGTAAGATCCTGCCTTCAGAGAAAGAAACATCTTTGGCAGGGTGGGTTTGAGACGTTCTGCAAGAGGCTGCCAAGATCAAAGGAAAGGACAATTGGTATTAAGCCATGATGTGGCTTTTACAAATCTAAACAGATTCCTTTGATATCATTAAAAACATAATTAAAATTAGCAGCAATGAAAAGTGCACTTTAATGCTGGGGAAATATTGTACAATCTGCTTCTTAGCAGTGTATCAGCATTAGCTACAAACAAAAGAGGAGCCAGCAGTGTTTTGGGAACAAGTTCGTTTACACAAATTAAAATTGTTCTCTTAATCCATCAGTGCCAGTCCCTGCCCCCATCCCAAAATACTGCTATGAGATCAGAGAAAGCTCTTGCTGGCCTCCTAATTCTCAGCTAAGAGATGCTGTTAGAACAGGCAGAATTCACAAACAATGAATTTAGCAGCACACCATTTTTCGACTACAGAAAGATAACAGAGCAATTCTTCTGTTACAAAACTCAGAAAGACCATACCAGGTCAGAATGTTTTTGACCTTATGGTCATTTCTTATGTGAAATCTCTGGATTTATCTTGTAAACCACGTATAGGTGTTTGCATACTTACCAGTGTCTATATTGTACAGCACCCTTGGAAGGATCTCATAACACCCTGGCTGAGAATCACCAATCTACACAGATAACACAAAAACTAAAGGATATGAAGATTGAAGTTATTTGAACATTTATTTTACCTCTTGCCTACTTTCTGCTGATGCTACATTCTATTTTAGTTTCCACAGCCTAAACCAGTTAATATTTATTTTTCAGTGTCTCCTTCTAAATATAAAATTCTAGCCTCCTCTCCCTTTTTCTGCTCCATATTTGGGCTCCATGTTCTTTATTTGTAAACGCTTCTTCCTTCACAATGAAAAATTTAAATGGACATGTTTGTACAATATGTTTTAAATCATTGCAGCAGAGATAAGGCTTTTCCTTATTCTGGAATTTTTAAAACAAGTGGTGTTTTGGAAGTGAACAAGTGCTGTTTATCAAAATGGGAACATCTTTAAAAGATCACCAGTGCACACTAAAAGTGATCTTTATTTGGAAAAAACGACTGTTTACAGATTAAATTGCAAAATGAAAGGTCTACCTCCTGCAGTATCCTCCATGCTTGTCAGAGATGGTTCAGAACAGTTCACGATCTGCCTGGTATTATAAACACAGTACCAGTAATGTACTACATTTTTACAAGACATGCTGTCCTCCTAACACGATAGTATCCAAGAAACAAACAGTAAATATGTATTTTACTACTATATTAATTTATTATGGAGTAGTTGCAATACATTGTTTTCCAGTGGTGTGTAGATTTAGAGTCACAGAGAAACTGACTGAACACCAGACAAAGTTTAGCATCTAGACCAGTGGTTCTCAACTTTTTAGAGTTGAGGCACCCCTCATAAAATGCTAGTTCTTAGCTTTCATACATTTTTGTTGCAAAGAAAACAGAGGGTGTGTCCCCACGAGCAGGGACGTGTTTCCTTGGGGACAAGTAGCAGCAACACACCTTGTACTGCTGCTACTTGTCCCCAAGGAATGCCCATGCCAAACGTGCCCTGGCACATGGCAGGTTACCTTGGGTGGAGTACGGGAGGCTGGGGCTAGCAGCCTTACCTGGGGTTCTGGGGGCCTTGGGGAGCTGCAGCTGTGGTGCTCCGGCAGCAAGGAGCCTGGCTGGCAGCTGGAATGTGGCTCTGGCTGTCCAGGCTTCAGTTTTGGGCGGCTCACTCTGCTGCCATGTGCGCCACCCTGCTTTTTTCTGGAGCAGGTTTTTTTTGACCCTGGGATCTCCTGGGGTCAAGAAACCACCCTGCACTGCAAAGTAGCAGCATAGGGAATGCCTGCATGTGTGGTGTGGGTGCCACACATCTGTGCTCGTCTGGATGCGCCCAGAAAGATCACAATAGATCAGAAAGTTTTTGACCTTCTATTGAGATCTTTGGGTTTATCTTATGAATCATGTGTAGGTGTCTGCACACCTAGCAGTGCTACAGTAACATTATGTGACACTCTGTGACACGGCTCTAGGGTGCTATGAAACCTTGGTCTAGTTCTTTGGAATCTGCACTGTTTGCTTCTTGGTTTCTACGTGGAGTTTCAGGTGGTTGCTGCAGCTTATAAAAACATAACAAATCTTCAAGAGGAGGACATTTTCAAGAGGAGACTGGATGGTCATCTTGCTGGGGTCACTTGACCCCAGTTGTCTTTCCTGCTTGGTGCAGGGGGCTGGACCTGATGATCTTCTGAGGTCCCTTCCAGCCCCTTACAATCTATGACTCTCTAAATACTTTGTGGCCTGATAGAGAAGAGATTCTGCACAGAGCTTCCCTTCCTTATGCTCTGTCCTTTGGGACTTCAAAGATAAGTAATTCAACAGAGCATTCCACTGCAATACATCATTTTTCTGATGTGGTTGTTTCCTTGCTTTTTTCTGGGATTTTCCATAACACCATTTTTTTTCAGTTCTTGACTAAGAGAAACCATCATGACAATTTCAGGGAAATCAGGCTCGTGATAATTTATACAGAGGAATCCTAGCTACGTGACACTGTGGAGTATAGCACAGAGGAAATGCCATATGTCAGATGGACAGATTAAATCCATCTGGAATTATTTATGTTACAAAGGTAACTCAGGGAGTTTTGAAACAGTCAAATTGATATAAACATACTTTTAACTTTAATGCTGTCCTAGAGGAATCCAGACTATATCTACAGGGTACCAAATAGATTGATAGCTAATATCTGTTTAAACCATTAAATAAATTTGCATACTCCACTAATCTCAGCCTAATCTATGAAATATACCACAGAAGAAATTCAACCTTCAGCAAATACTTAGCACCAGATATGTACACACTGCTTTCTATGTCTATAATTAGTAATTATGGGCAATAATGTATTTTGTTGCACCTATAAATTGACTTCCAAGTAACCTGAATCCTTGAGATGTCTGGTAAAGCCTTATTTTCATGGGAAACTGATTAGAATAGTTTCTGCTGAATAAAGTATTCCACAATAAAAGTGATTTTATGCCCAAATATTTCATTCCAGAATATTTACTCTGCTTTGGAAGCATACTATTTGACCAAGTAAAGCAAAGTCCTATATGCAACTTGATAGCAATTTTTGGTAACTGTTCCTAGACCAAGGAGCCAATGGAACTGTTACTATAGCAGTTTATATTGGCGACCCTCCAAATTGGAGTTGTTGTGTTTTACATGGAGCCATCCTTTACTGCACGTGAACACTGCATAACTTAGCTCTCCATTTGCTTCCTAGCACTTATTGCAGAGAACACATTACTTCAGCAGTCCAGGTCTGGCACTCTTCTACGTTGTTGCAGGATACATGACAAGTTGTTGGTTGCAATACTTAAAAGACCCTAAATGGTTACCCTGAGAGACTGCTTCCTGCTATGCCAGATGAGATCAGTGAAGTTTAACGTCTTACTTTAATTAAGAGGAGAGGAAGGCAGGGCAATTTCAGTGAAAAGCACTCTAAAGGGCACAAACCTGTTGAACCCCACATCACACTGCAGCCCTACATTTTCTCAATGAGTGCCTTCTGGGATAAGGGACTGAGATGGCGAGGAAGGCTGGGTTGAGATTTTATACATTCTCGTACCCTTCTAATTAACGTTTTAGTCTATACCACAGTACATCCATTCCAAGTCTCACATGGGCCCATTTTCCAAGAAATGAAAGTGAATTGATAGCACCTGGAAATTAATTGTGGGTATAGAATTTTGAAAAAAAATCAGTTAAGGTTAGCCTGAATGCTTGGGCTCCTCATAAGTAAGACTTCAGCAAAGGAACATGGAATCAGCAGCAGAACTAAAAAAGAAAGTGTGTGGTTTGTGCATAAAGGTGAATTAAGCACGAGATGTTCGCGCAACACTTACAAGACGAACAGCACAGAGCTTGTAGCCGATGGGCTGAAGGTGTAAAATGGTTCAAGGGGTCCTTCCCATAATTTAGAAAGCTACAGGGGCCTGCCTAAGTTGCTGCAACCTTATGGGAGTTCCTGCAGCTTTGTGTGCTGTGGCTCCCTCCCACCACACAAACCTGGGTGTAGAAGCAGTCTTGCAAACACAGACAGCTTATTTCCAGTGCTATGCCTGGGGGAACTGCCTAGAACTGGTTTCTAGAGCTTCATTTTACATTGGATAGAACGGGCCAGAGCTGTGAAGAGAGTATGGCAGTGGTGGGGCTCTAATCCCTGAACTCTGAAGCATGGCTGGATCCAGGATTTTGAAAAGGGGGGTGCAGATGGTGATGTACATCATCACATATAACAAAACACATTTTTATCCAGTGAAAACTAAACTAGAAGCTTTACTAATATGCCAGGGGCCCAGGGCTGTATTATGCAGTTTAAGCTTGAACCCAAAACACCTATAACTTCATTAGAATGAGTTAAAAACAATTTGCAGGGCCTTGAAATAGAAGCTTCATTGCCAGGAGCAGCTAACAGACAGCAGAACTGCAGAAAAAAAGGATAGCTTGACTGATGGAACATTAAGATCATTCAAAAGAAAAAGGTCATTAATACCTGTGCAATGAAGAGCTTCAAAGGGATCAGCAGCCTTGAAGTCAATTGACAGCTTCAGCAATGCCTGGCTAGAAAAGGGGTACAAGCGTACCAGTGCTCCTCCACCCTGCATTAGCTCCTGCTCTCAAGCACTGATCTAAAAGTCTGCACAAGCATTTGCAAAACAGAGCCTTGCGTTACTTGTAGTTATAGTTATTACAGGAGAATTGATTCTGTCAGGAGCTGTGCACCTTAACATCCTACTGCATACAGTGGCAGTTTATGGCGCTCAGTGTTAAACCTGATGCAACTTTATGTCACTGGTTTGATTCACCACCTTATGTGTTTTTTCACCTTAGGAAGAGATGGAGAACAGATGCTGACTTGGTTTTTTTTGTTTATTTTAAGGCCGAAATATTTTAACGTGTAATAAATAATAACCACATTTTCAAGAGATATTGTTCAGATATAACCAGTAGCTATTTCCTCCTTCCTGTTTTGTACATGTGTCAAGCAACTGTTTTAGTAGATACAATGCAGTTCTTGTACATACCATTCTTTTCATTTACAACTTGCACTGAATACATGTGAGTCAAGAAATGACAAAAGACCCACATTACTTGCTTTGACACAATTTTTTTCTCACTAATACAAGCAGCAGAATTTTGTCTTGTTCCTGGATATTTTTTTTATGATGAGGCAGGAAATTATACCACTTTTTCTAGTTTCCTTGTATTAATTTGAAATCCATTTGTGCAGCTGTTGGCACAAACTATTCTAAATTATCCTTTTTATTTGTAAATGCATAATGGCATCCATCCATCTTGCAGTCTGTGTGCTGATTACTATTAAAAGAGTAGCATGCACAGCCTAGATTGGAACATTCGAATCTGCCCTGAGCAAGGGGTAGTATGTAGCTTAGTTTTCTCAGGGACAGACCAGAGAGGAACCTGTCTTATGTATCTTACTACCTAGTGCAGTGTCATGAGCAGGGTTCTGGGCTTTTTATTTGCCACAGAAAAACACAGATTTTCTTCTTTAAAGGAGAAAAAGGTGGGGAAATCAGGGGCTTCCCCTTGCAGGCTGGCGGAGTTCCAGCCTGCAAGAGGCTGCTTGAGGCTGGGGGGAGTGGGAGGAGGGTGGTCAGGCAGGGGAAGCCATATTCTGTGCATGCGTGCACACAGGCATGTAGTAGCCAGACACCGTGGTGGAGAGCAGCTCCCCACAGGTAAGTCTAAGGTAAGGCATAGGGGGGTGTGTGTGGGAGTGGGGAGGAGTGCCAGGGCTCTGCACTCTTCCCTTCTTCCTCTGCTCCAGCCATGGCAGCTGAGGCTTGGGCACTGCTGGCCAGCTGCAGCTAGTGGTGAGTCCTGATCTCACCCACCATGAAAGTGGCCCTGCTGCTTCCAGAAGTCTTGAGGCCACTTCTGGAAGTGTCACAGCTGCTTTTGCTCGTGGCCCCGCTCCCTGGACAGCACTTGCAGCGGGGGCACTAGTGCTCCTGCCTGCCCCCCTGCCAGCCAGTTCAACAGGAAGCACGGCTTGGCAGGGCGTGCACTGGCACTCTTAGGGGGTGCATGTGCACCCTCTATGCACCACCCCTTGCCACCAGGACTCACAGCCCTGGCATCTGGGGGCCCCCTCTTGCAGGGCTGGTGGGGCAGGGGCTTGTGGGTCAGGAGTGAGGGGCACACCAGCAGGCTGTGAGTTTGGAGTGAGGGCCACTGGAAGAGCCATGGGGCTACAGGTTGGGCATGAGGGGCACCAATGAGGATGGGGGACTGTGGCTTTGGAGTGAGCGGCACCAGTATGGCCAGGGGGCTGTGGGTCAGGAGTGAGGGGCACACCAGCAGGCTGTGAGTTTGGAGTGAGGGCCACTGGAAGAGCCATGGGGCTACAGGTTGGGCATGAGGGGCACCAATGAGGATGGGGGACTGTGGCTTTGGAGTGAGCGGCACCAGTATGGCCAGGGGGCTGTGGGTCAGGAGTGAGGGGCATTGGCAGGGCTGGGTGGCTATGGGTTGGGAGTGAGCAGCACCAGTGGGGACAGGTGCCTGTGGGTTCGGAGTAAGGGGCACTGCTATGGCCTGGGGGGGTAGGGGACTGAGGGGTAGGGTTAGGGGGGGCAGGCAGATTAGCGGTGTTCCCCCTGTGATGGGCTGCTGTAGATGCTGCCAGTGGCACCTGCAGGTGGTTGCCACATGCCCCACCCCTGCTGCTGACGCCACCGTGGCAGCCTCTGGGGCATGTGTCGTTCATATTCCACAGTGAAGGAGGAAAGGAAGGAGGGAGTGGGGCAGGGCTAGGGCTGGGGACGCTGTCCAGCTGGGCTGGTGTATGGGGTGAGTGGCTGGGATGGGAATGCAGGGCACAGCTGGGGAAGTGGGATGGAGCCATGGGTGGCTCATCTGGGGGGCAGCAGGGGTGCTGTCTCCCCACCACTCTACACACTCTTGGGGAAGAATGGTGGGGCACATCAGATACCCCCCAGATTTGTGCTCAGGAAAGGGGCAGATGTGGGCAGCCCATTGCAGGCTCAGGCTGCCCTGCTGCCTTCTTGCCTACTGGGCCACAGATGGGGAGCCCCAATCCCATAGTGAGCAACCTGCATCCTCCCCTGCCATGGGCTCCACTCTGGCTGTGCTGCCTGTAGGGGGAGGGGGGCGTTGATTTTATCTGAATCATTTTGAGGGGGCAAAAATTACCAAAGTTTAAATGGGGTCATGCTGAGGAAGAGGTTGGGAAACACTGCTCTAGGCCTTGACTGTGTTAAAAGCTCTCCACTGTCTGGGTCCTGTACCTCGCAGAGCTTGGCTTCTGCCCAAACAGTTGCTGTGGGGCCCCAACCCATGCAGTGTACTCATTCTCTCCACTGTAGTCTGCCCCAACCACCAGGCCCTTGACTTTCCCCTCTCTCTTCTCTGCTTGGCTTTAGCCCCACACAGCCCCTCTGGGTCCCCGGCTCTGCCTTGGCCTCTGCCAGATGTGGCCTCACCAGTGCTGAATAGGGGGAATAATCTCTTCCCTTGATCTGCTGGTGACACTCTTACCAATGTAGCCCAGTATGATGTTAGCCTTTTTGGCAACAAGGGCACACTGTTGGTCAGGCAATCAGGTTGGTCAGGCATGACTTACCCTTGGTGAATCCATGCTGACTGTTCCTAATCACCACCTTCTCCTCCAGGTGCTTAGAACTAGATTCCTTGAGGATGTGCATGATTTTTCCAGGGACTGAGGTAAGGCTGACTAGTCTGTAGTTTCCTGGATCCTCCTTTTTCTTTTTCTTAAATATGAGCACTATTTTTGCCCTTTTCCAGTTATCTAGGACTTCTGCCGACACCATGAGTTTTCAAAGATGATGGCCAGAGGCTTGCAATCACATCAGCCAACTCCCTTAGCACCCTCAGATGCACTGCATCCAGCCCCATGGACTTGTACATGTCCAGCTTTTCAAAATAGTCCCTAACCTGTTTTTTCACCCCTGTTGTCTGCTCATCACCTCCACAAACTGTGTTGCCAGGTGCAGTAGTCTGGAGCTGACCTCGCTTGTAAAGACTGAGGTGAAAAAAGCATGGAGTACTTCAGCCTTTTCTGCATCTTCTGTCACTAAGTTGCCTCCCCCATTCAGTAAGGGACCCACACTTTCCTTGAACTTCCTCTTTTTTCTGACATACTTGTAGAAACCCTTCTTGTTACCCTTCACATCTCTTGCTAGATGCAACTCCAGCTGTGCTTTGGCCTTCCTGACTTCCTCCCCATCTGTTTTAACGATACTTGTATACCCCTCCCTAGTTGCTTGTCCAAGTTTCCACTTCTTATAAGCTTCCTTTTTGTGATTTAGTTTACTGAGGATTTCCTTGCTAAGCCAAGCTGGTCTTCTGCCATGCTTGCTAGTCTTCCTGCATATCAGGATGGTTTGTTCCTGTACTCTCAGTAAGGCTTCTTTAAAGTACAGCCAGATCTCCTGGACTTCTTTCCCCCTCAGACTGGCTTACCATGTGAACCTACCCATGAGTTCCCTGAGGAAGTCTAAGTCTACTTCCCTGAAGTCCAGGGTCCTTACTCAGCTCCTCTCCATCTTTTCTTTCCTCTGGATCCTGAACTCAGTCAGCTTGTGGTTTCTGCTGCCCAAGTTGCCATCTATTAGTACATTCCCAACCAATTATTCCCTGTTTATGAGCACCAGGTCAAGAAAAGCATGACCCCTAGTTGGCTGCTCCAGCACTTGCACCAGGAAGTTGTCCCTGGCACTTTCCAAAAACTCCCATGAACAAGGAAGGAGCGGGAAAAGTTAAGTCCAATGGCATCCTCCTCAACCAAATGCCAGAATATAAACTTACTAACATCAACACCCTCTTCCACCAGAAAAACAAGTATAAGACACCTGCAATCTAAGCATTGGCACTTGATGGACTATGTCATTATTTGTGCTTGGGATCATGAAGATGTTCGCATCACTTGAGCTATACTAGGAGCTGGCTATATAAACAGGCAGTTCTGCTGTTGGAGGCCAGGCAACAACATTGCCTGGCTGGAGGGCTGCTGGTATCATTCTGGAGGTAAGGGAGGAGATGTAGGGGATGGCAAGGAGGCTCCTGGTCCTGGGCATGACCTAAAACTGCACCCTGCTAGGAGTGGGTGGCTGGTGGGGCTCCCAGTGGCACGGGAGCCCCCAGGAAATGCCAGGCCAGTTACCACCCTGGTGAAAGGCGGGTCGGGGCACCTTAACCCCAGCCCCCACGACTGGGTGGGTTACCCTTTATTTGGAGGGCCTAGAGGATGGACCCTCGGAGAACGAGAAAAGGGCCATAGACTCAGGTCTGTCTGAGTTTCTCCTGACTGGCCCATGGTGGGGCCAGGACCGGAAGGGTTGAAGGGCTGGTGGGACCCACTGCAAGGGATGCCCAAGAGCTGAGGGCCTGGGGTCCCGACTGACCTGGAGGTGGGCTGGGGCTAGTAGCCAAAGGTCCCCGTGCAGGGATCACACCCAAAGGGGAACCAGCCTAGGGAGATATGTTGCCCAGTATGATGACGGAAGAGGCTGCCTGAGGGGAGGAATCTAGGTTGGGTCCAATAGTAGTATTCTGGGGCCCAGAGTGGGGGGCTGGTGATTATGTGAACATCAAGATGCCATCTGTGAGGCTTGGGCTCCGGTATAGGGGAGGACAGGGGCCAGAGATAGCGCCCCCTGGCATTGGGGCAGAAAATGGGCAGCCTTCTGCTTAATTAACATCTCTATTAATCAATCAAGATTAAGGCGTGGTGGACGAGAAGGCAGGCGGCTAGCCCAAGAACAGGGTGGGTGGGCCATGTTTGGATTGGCCCCAAACAGGCCTCCCTGTTACAGAGGGTCAGTGATATGGAGAATGATGGTGGGAAGACAAGGCAAAGGAGGTTCAACATTTTGCTGGTATCCACAATATGCATGGTTTCTTTTGTGCCAACAAGCCACCTGCAGTCCAAGCACTCCTGGAATAACCCTCTTGAGACCTAAGGATGGAGGAGACCTGATCAAAGAAAGGGGAGCCATTTATGTCTGTTAGAAGGAGCATTTTGAAGACAGTCTCAATCAAGACTCTGTTGTTGATAAGAGTGGTGTCAATTCCATCCTGCAACACCAGAGATGATCTCAGAATCCCTCCCACCCTTGTTGAGATGAGGAAAGATATCAAGCAGATGAAGAATGACATGGCATCTGGAGCTGATGGAATCCCCCACTGAAATCTTCAAACAGGAGGGAGAAGAACTCACATCACAGCTCCATGCCCTCATCTCAAGGATTTGGAATGACAAAGAAATCCCAGATGACCTCAGGGATGCCATAATTGTGACAAACTTTAAGAAAGGAGACAGGTCTGATTGTGGAAATTAGAGGGATCACCTTGCCGTCCACCACAGGAAAGATTGTGAGAACCCTGCTGAACCATCTCCTTCCAGTTGCTTGAGAGCTCCTCCCAAAATCTCAGTGTGGGTTTAGGGCATCAAGATGCACAACTGATAGGGTTACATTGCTTGCCAGCTGCAGGAAAAATGCTGTGAACAACATAAACCTCTCTATATGGCCTTCTTTGACCTCACAAAAACCTTCAACTCTGTCAACCAAGAAGTGCTGTGGAGGATCCTTCTGAGGTATGGATGCCCACTGAAATTTGTCGCTATTCTTTTCCTGCTCCATGATAGTATGCTAGTGGTGGTTTTCAGTAATGGATCTATCACAGATCCCTTTGAGGTTAAGACTGGAGTTAAGCAAGGCTGAGCCATCATGCCAACACTCTTCTCAATATTCCTTGCTGCGATGCTGCATCTGACCACCAACAAGCTTCCAGTTGGAGTGGAGCTAAACTAATGAATGGATCATAAGCCACTTAATCTCAGCTGACTCTGAGCTAAAACCAAGACCATCCCAACCAACCATAAAGCTCCAATATGCTGATGATGCTGTAGTGTGTGCTTACTCAGAAGCAAATCTTCAGGCATTCGTTGATGTCTTTACTGAGGCATACCAGAAAATGGGACTAATGCTTAACATTCAGGGTGCTTATACACGTGATGAAATTGGCCTTTTAAGCAGTTTACTTGCCCTTTTTTACCAGTTTAATGCTGTCACAGTTTACACCTGCGGCAGTGTATTATGTTTCCATGTTGTCACTCTGCACATGTGCAGTGGCATATTTAGATTTAAGTTACTTTGTTACATAGAAAAGTAAACACATCTGACGTATTTTAGTTTGCTACGTAACAAATTGTAGCAATACATCTGAAGAAGGTGTTGCGGACAGTGCATGGAGCGCTGGAAGCCAAGCGTGCTTGGGGAAGCTCAGGCTTGGTGGGCTTCCAGTGCCTTGTGCACCATCCCTCACCACCCTCTCTGGCTGCCAGTACACCCAGCCACCCTCCTGCTGCCTTCTTGTGCTGCCCCAGGGGAAAGCCAGCCCATTCCTGGGCAGTCCCAGACAGCAGAAAAGTGGCAGGGATGGTGTACAGGGTGCTGGATGCCTGCCAAGCCTGAGTTTCCCTGAGCACGCCCGGGCTTCCAATGCCCTGTGCACCATTGGATCAGTTCAGGTGCTGTCTATGACCTGGGGTAGTACCTGCCTGCTAGCACCCCACCTGGGCAGCCCTGCTGCCAGGATGGAGGGAAGCACCAGCCCCTCCCCGCCCCACTCAGGGGCTGTGCGACCCAGCAGGATCTGCTGAGGAAGGGGGAAAAAGTGGCAAGGGCCCTGCTTTTTTTTTTCCTGGCAGAGCCTGCCCACCTTTCTCATGGACAGGGCATGAGCTGCCACCAGTCCCTGAGATGTAGAGGGGGCCCTGGTCCTACCCTCTGTGGTGGTGGTGCCCCTGGGTGGCACCTGCCTGATAGCAGCCCGCCTGGGTGGCCCCAGCAGGCACTGCTGCCATGGAGGGAAGGACCGGGGTCTCCTGCAGCTCAGGGGCCACTCAGCCCACTGACAGCCCACCCCCAAACCACAGGAGATGTCAGCAGGCTCTGGGAGGGCAAAAAAAAAGATCAGGCCCCTTGCTGTTTTTTTGCGAAGCCTGCCTGTGTGACCTGCTGCTGGGTCATGCAGCCCCTGAGCTGTGGTGGGGTGCGGTCCTTCCCTCTGAAGTGATGTTGCCCCCCTCGGGGTGGCCAAGTGGGCTGCTAGCTGGTGGGTGCCACCTGGGGGGGGCCCTCACAGCCCAGGGCCCACTGGCAGCTTGCCCCCCAGCTGTGGGAGAGGATAGCATACTCTGGAAAGAAAGATTGTGTGCCTCGCTATTTTTTTTTCTGACAGAGGTTGCCTGTGGCTGGGGGTGATGAGGTTCTGGTGGGCCATCACTGTTCTGTAACAGTGATAAAAGTTCCTAAATTGAAATAAGGGGCAGGGGGAGGGGCATTTAATTGACACAGTTAAAACCCCACCATTTCAATTTAGGGAGAAGTAAACTCCTGTCACATGTACAAGCAGCCCAGAAGACTAAGGTCCTCCATCAACAAGCTGTAAATAAGCAGTCCTCAGCTCTGGAAATTCAGACTTACAGTGAGAGTCTGGTGAACGCTGAGTATTTCCCGTACCTTGGAAGCCATCTCTTGCAAAAGGCTGACATTGCTGAAGAAATCCAACATAACCTCAAATGTGCAAGTGCAGCCTTTGGATGCCTGAGGAAACAGGTGTTTGAAGATGGCAACATAAAATTCAAAACCAAGCTCATGGTTTACCAAACAGTTGTGATTCCTACTTTAATTCACACAGCTGAGAAGTAGACAATGTACAAGAGATGCCTCAAGTCACTGGAGAAGTACCATCAATGTTGCCTGCAGAAGATCCTTTGAATCCAGTGGGAAAGATAGATACACCAATGTAAGATTATGAAGCTTTGGTCCCTGATTCGATTTGATTGAGATTTGGCTCAATTCAGTGGCTGAATCTTTGAATCTGAATTGAATCAGAGGACCCTTTAATCTGTCCGAAACCAAGATGTGTATTTACTGAAAAGGTTGCTCTGCACTTACTATGTAACCACATTTACCATGGGGTAAGATGGTATAAAATGGCAGTTACCATGGGATAGCTGGCCTGCGCCATGTTCATACATTAGCACACCTTGCACGCCCTTATCCTTAATCACATTCACCCCTTCTTAAATATTTTTGTTTTGCTACACCTGCAGCCCTGCCTCCGGTTGGAAATATTTCTAGAAGTGGTTCAATTATCTAACCTTTCCTTATCTTGAAATAAGAAGACATTGAAAAATGCTCTCCTATCTTGTAGAAGTGTCTACCTTTCCAAGGAGAGAAAGTAGTACAGGACAAGGTCTTCAAATGAAAGAAAGTATAAGTAAGCAAACACACACACACACACACACAAACCCCAGACAAAACCACAACAACTCATGTCATTTAAGTGATTACTATACATTTCCAGCACTTGAAATTCCAAACTCTGTAGTCTAAAAGTAAAATGTCACTAGTACTTTGGGGTGACCAAAATAAGACAGCTTGAATGGGCTTAATATTTAGCGTGCTCACCTCAGATCTGACCCTTTAAGTTGTCTAAACTTGGTACTGAAAAAGAAACTGAAACATTCCAAATGAACTGGTCCTCTCTGAACTCATACTTGGGAACCACAATACTTTCAGTCTAGAACCATGTAAATAGTCTGATGTACAAAATGGGACTATTCACATGCTTGGAGTATCCTTCCAGCCTCAGTTTCCCCTGTGCAAAATAAAGTTTATTTTGTGGCTGCCTACAACCTTATCAGGGGCCATCAGCAGGGACTCGGGGAAAGTCTGTTCACCAGGGCCCCCCTTGGAGTCACCAGGAACAATGGCCACAAGCTGAGGGGGGGTAGGTTTAGGTTAGATATTAGGAAGAACTACTTCACTGTAAGGGTGGCCAGAGCCTGGAATACGCTTCCCAGAGAGGTGGTGCTCTCACTTTCCCTGGAAATCTTCAAGAGGAGACTGGATAGGCACCTGCCACCCCCAGTGCTCCTTCCTGCCCATGGCAGGGGGTCGGACTCGATGATCTGTCTAGGTCCCTTCCCACTCATTGATTCTATGATTAAGTCAATTCAGAGAGATTCAGAGAGTCAGACATAGACATAGCTTTCAATGTTTTTTCTGCATACCTCTAGGTAGCAGGTACTAGTGATTGCTGCGATTCTGGGGTGCATGGAGTGTCCTACAGAAGCACGGGGGCCCCCCCAGCATGCTTGGCAGCAGACCTGGAAGTGGACCAGAAGCACTTTCAGTTCACTTCCAGGTCTGCCAGGGAGTGTGCGGCCCCCCCCGGGCCCCCTTTGCTCAGTGATTGGTGCCTCCTGGGTCTGGGAAGGGGGCACCCGGGGTGATCGCCAAGCTGGGGAGGCGTGCTGGGGGGGCCCTAGAGTGTTCCCTGACAGACACAAAAGTGGACTGGAAGTACTTCTGGTCCACTTCCTGGTTCACCACCGAGCACATGGAGGGCCCCCCACTCGCTGCTGTGGGATGCTTCATGCGCCCCAGCATCGCAGCGATCATGAGCCCTGCCGGCTATCACAAGGTATGTAGAAAATACATTTAAAGCTGTGTCTATGTCCGAATTGCTTATTCTCTGAGTTAGCATTGAATTGTCAGATTCAGCTGAATCAAATCGGGGACAGTGATCTGAATCAACGAATCAAATCACTGTCCCTAATTTGGTCTGAATCTGAATCCAAATTGAATAGGGCTCGCTTTGCACACCCCTATTAAATGTCTTATTGCAAGCAAACATCATGAGCATTGAGGCAATGATCATCTAACAAAAACTTTGCTGGGCCAGCCATGTCATCCTAATGTGTAATTCCAGACTTCTGAAGCAAGTTTTATTCTACTATTCAAGGTATATGCTCAAGAGAAGGGCAGAGAAAATACTTCCTGGATGTCTGTGCACAAGAGCAATGAACTGGCAAGAACTGCACCAGAATTTACTCATTTGTATTAATGGCACATGTAGACCCCCTATGTGCCCCTTGTGTGCTATTTATTATTTTGGAATGTTTGTTAAAAGATTACCCAGTGTTCAGTACAGTCAGGGTTAGTATTTGCAATGCAGGCAGCTCTTGGAGTGGCTGGCTCATGCAAACTGGAGATACACTTTAATTTTGTCTGCTGCTTTGTCAGTTGGCAGGGTGGTAAAGGGTGGAAACCACCCTGACCCCATGCCCAAGCAGAACAGATAACTCCCCTTCAATTTCCAGAAATTATACTTTGTTCTGTTCCTCAAATTCTTGGCCCAATTAAAGCCATGTACCACCCACGCTAAAATAATATGCAGTCAAGTGGTTTTGGGGCAAACAATGAATATTTGTGGAATAATAGTGACTTTATTAATACCAGGAAAAGGTGTGGTAACATAGTAGGTTACGTGGAGCCATAGAAGTATGACATGAATGGAGTTTATAGGGGAAAGACTCAGTGTAGAGGATGATAAAATTTGCCATGAAGTACTATCAGGCATCCCAAACATTCAGTGGCTGGTCTATAGATTTGAAACATGCTGTAGAACAACACAACAATAGGGAGGGAGTGTGTTGTAGGGCAGGGAAATAAGGAGTTTTCATTGGAAACTGTCCAGAGTGTGTGTGGTCTTGGGGGTGCGCTATGGGCCTGGGGTCTGTGGACAGCTGCCTAGGCATCTTACTGTGGTGGCTGGGGGAAGAAGTGGTCCGTGAATGCCTTGCAGACATGGTGTCTGGACTGTTGCTGCTGGGGGGTAGGGGGAAGGTAGGGAGCATCTATAGTGCACTTAGCACAGGCTCCCAGGACAGTGTACCCTGCTAGCCTGAGCCTGTCCCCACTGGAGACGCTTGAGACCTGGGCAGCTGCATCTGGAACCTGCAGCTTCCCCTGTCTGCTGCAGGAGGTCATAGCAGGGCACGAGCAAGCCTAGGTCTGCTTAATCCTACAGGGCCACATGAGCGCGCATGTGCCTCTTGCCCCACCTCAACCCCCTTTGAGGTGGGGCAACAGGCATGTGTGGGAACAAAAAAAAGTTCCCTGTGCTGCAAACTTGCAGTGTGGGGAGAAAATTAGACCCTTGGATATCCAGAAGTCTAAAAAAAATGAAGTTTAGAAAAGCGGAGCAGGGCACCCTGAGGCAACTGGAGGCTGGGTCCTCCATGGAGATGCTCTGGCTGCCAGAGCATCTCTGTTTGGGCCCTCGTCCTGGTGCTGAAACATGCGGCTGGCCAGGCCACATGTTTCAGCACCAGGGCTCCAGTGTCAGTGAGTAAGGGGTCGGGGGGCTGAAGGAGGGGACCATGGGGGGACCCCAATGGCTCTGCCTGCTCCCCTAGCCCCCCCAACCC
>NW_017728916.1:3821915-3828402 GCF_001723895.1 Crocodylus porosus
GATGGTAGCCCTTGTGGGAGCCACTTGGCCCCCACCAGGGGGCTGTACCCCTTGTATGGGGGCCAAACTCCTTGTGTGGGACTGATTCTCCTGTTGGGAAATGATTCTCCTGTTAGGGGGCTGAATCCCTTATGTGGGGACTGAGAGCTAGTAGCCCTGAGCTACTTTCCAGGGTGACTATTTATATGGCTGGGGACAGCACAGGTGCTGGCCCTGGGCTCTATCTCTCCCTGGCTGCAGAGCCGGGAGGAGCCAGGTCAGGTTATTTTGCCCTATGTGGCACAATTTGCTCCACACCAAAGTGCATGTCCGAGCACGTGTGCTGAGGCAAAAAGCCCTGGCTCAAATTTGCACTGCTTCTGTTTGAGCTGCTCCCAAATCTGCTCCCAATAGCGTGCATGTGTAGATGCCTTCCCAGGGCTGGTTTACTGTGTAGTAAATTACTGTGCACTAAGTGTAAATAGAATCAATTGCCCATCTACATGTGCATTATGGCACTTTTTCTAATGTACATTAAATTTAGTACCTCCAATGTGAGTTACTAAAGAAATGTGCATTAGGCTGCCTTAATGCACAGTAACAAATGCACATGGTTTTTAAATTGATGCTTAAAGTACAGTAGCCTATTTTACTGTGCATTAACATAATTGTACTTTTTATGTGACGTTTTGATGCACAGTAAAATAGGCTAGTGTGCATTGAAGCACATGTGTAGATGTACCTGGTAAGTATGAAAAATACCAATACTGGGCTGTGCCAGGATACTTAGGGAAGTTGGAGTCCGTAAATATTCATTGTGTGCCAGAAAATACATGCTAGACTTGAGCTGCATACTCTTTAGATGAGTGTGCAGCATGACTTTAATTGTGGCAAGAATGCCAGGAATAGAAAAAAATAACTGCTGGCAACTGTAGGTGAGTTATCTTCACCTACTTATTGGCTAACAAACTCAGCTGCACTGTAACTTACTCACCCAAGGACACAAGGCTGGGCTGGTAATTTCTTTGAAGAACTTGGCAGGGAAATAGAATGCAGTATTATGACACAGGAAAGAGACATTTTGTTACACAACTCTTTCTAACTACACAATATAAGTTAGAAAATAAAAAAATGCACCCTCATGACAACCTTAGCTCTGATCCACATTTGCATCTTATGCAATGGTTTCTCAAAGGACTAGTAGAATAATTAACATGACTTACTAACACTAACTTAAATTGCCACAGGCGAATACATTTTTCAGAATATAAAAGTTTAGTTAAGATGCTAGACATTTTGCTTTTTGATGCAATGGAAATTAATAGTAAATAAATTTTGAGTTAAAGCAGCTGGATGAGCCAGGATCATCTTTTGCAGAAAAAAGCAAAAAACAGATCTGAAAACCTTACAATAATAATTATAAATTACATACTATATACAGTAATAATATATCATTATAAATAATACAGTAGTAATTTAATAATACAAACTCAGCAAATTAAAATGCAAATATTTAGAAAGCTCCTAATCATCACTTTGATCCTCACTAACATAGGTTTTAGAATATTTTTTGCAGAAAGATTCTAATCTGCCCCAGATTTCAGAATAGAATAATAGTGTGAAGATCTATGCTAGTAAACTCCATTATAAGGCAGGGGTCTTTGCTCCAAGGTCTCTCTTAGTAGAACTGCTTATATGAGTTTAACTAGTATTTATATCGGCTGAACTCCAGTTGGATGTTTTTGTACCGTAATCTTGTTTTTTTTGGTTTTTAAATTTTAACAAAGGAGGGAGAAGCATTTTTACACGTATTAATTTCATCACTTAAAATTCTTTTTATAACAAAATAAGGATTTATGTAATATGATTTTGAAAAAAAAAAAAGACCCAAATCCGATTTCATAGACATTAGGGCTGGAAGGGACCTCAGAAGGTCATTGAGTCCAGCCCCCCGCCGGAAGGGCAGGAAGTCAGCTGGGGTCATAGGATCCCAGCAAGATAAGCATTCAGTTTGCTCTTGAAGGTGTTCAATGTAGGTGCTTGAACCACCTCCGCTGGCAGACTGTTCCAGACCTTGGGGGCTCGGACAGTAAAGAAATTCTTCCTTATGTCCAGCCTGAAATGGTCACGCAGTAGTTTATAACTGTTTGACCTCGTCACCCCTTGGGGCGCTCTGGTGAACAAACGTTCCCTCAGATCCTGGTGGTCACCCCTGATAAACTTATAGGTGGCCATCAGATCACCCCTGAGCCTGCGCTTTTCCAGGCTAAAGAGTCCCATGGCTCTCAGCCTGTCGTCGTAAGGTCTGTTTTCCTGACCTCTGATCATGCACTTGGCTCTTCTCTGGACTCTCTCAAGCTTCTCCACATCCTTTTTGAATTGTGGGGCCCAAAACTGGATGCAGTACTCCAGCTGCAGCCTCACCAAGGCCGAGTACAAGGAGAGAATGACGTCCCAGGATTTGCTTGAGAAGCATCTATGGATGCAAGCCAGTGTTTTGGTTGCTCTACTAGGCGCAGCATCACATTGCAGGCTCATGTTCATCTCGTGGTCGATGATGACCCCCAAGTCTCTTTCTTTCATAGTGCTAGCCAGCTCTTGTCTACCCATTTGCTGAGCCTCTCCAGGTCAGCCTGGATCGCCCGCCTGTCTTCAGATGTGGATGCTTTGCCCCAGAGTTTGGTGTTATCAGTGAACATGGCCAGTCCATTTCTGACTCCAGTGTCCACATCGCTAATGAAGATGTTGAATGATATGGATCCAAGGACAGAGCCTTGGGGGACCCCAATGGTCACAAGACACCATGATGAGTGACTTCCATCAATTGCTATCCGTTGGGTCTGACCACAGAGCCAATTTCCCAGCCAGCGGATCGTGGTGGACCCAAGGCCACAATTGGCTAGTTTCGCCAACAGGTGATCATGGGATACCAGATCAAAGGCTTTTTTGAAGTCAAGATATATGACATCAATCTCTTCTCTCTTGTCCAAGTGATAGGTCGCCTGATGGTAGAAGCAAATGAGATTGGTCAAGCAAGACCTACCCACAACAAACCTGTGCTGGCTATCCCTCAGGATGTTGGCATCAGCTAGTCCATTAAGGATGGCTTCTTTAATAAACTTTTCTAAGACCTTCTCTGGGATAGAAGTCAGGCTGATGGGCCTATAGTTAGCTGGATCCACTTACATCCCTTTCTTGAAAATCGGCACCACATTGGCCTTCTTCAAGTCTTCGGGCACTACACCAGAGCGCCAGGAAGTCTCAAAGATCCGTGCCAGGGGCTGGGCTATGACGTTCGCCAGCTCCTTGAGTACCCTGGGGTGTAGATTGTCAGGGCCGGCTGACTTGAAGGTATCCAGCCTCTCAAGGTATTTCTTCATGAGGTTAGCATTAGTGGAGGGCAGGGGATCTCCCTCACCCGGACCTCCCTGTCTCGTGGTGGGCATGGGCGTCCCATGGGACTGATGAAAGACCAATGCCAAGTACCCATTTAATAGGCTGCCTTTTTCCTGGGAATCAGTTGTCCCATCTGGTTCAGAAGGGGTCCAGTGTTACCCTTGCTTTTCCTCTGGCTCTCCACATATCTGAAAAAGGGCTTTTTATTGTCCTTGATGCTTGAAGCTAGTTGGAGTTTAGTTGCAACCTTGGCTTTCCTGGTTTGCTCCCTGCAAGACCAGACCAGTGCAGAATATTTCTTCTTGGAGGTGAAACCCATCTTCCATCCTTTGTAGGCCTTTCTTTGTAGCCTCAGGAGGTCTGCTAGATTCCTGGAAAGGCAGGGAGGCTGCTGTGCCATCTTGCTGCCTCTCCTCCAAGATTGACTAGAATTAGCTTGTGCATTGAGGATCGCTCCCTTGAGAAGCAACCACTCTTCCTGAATTCCCCTCCCCTTGGGGTCATGGTCCCTTAGGGCCTCCCTGACAAGCCTCCTGAGATTGTCAAAGTCAGCTTTCCTGAAGTCTAGGACTTCCGATTTGCTGACTGACTTGCCAGCTTTCCAGTGGATGGTGAAGGTGATTAGCTTGTGGTCACTGACATTCAACTTCTCATCAACCACTACCTAGTGGTTATATATATATAGTGACTGGGAGAAGTCCTGGACAATTTGAAAAGAACAAATATAGTGCCTATATTTAAGAAGGGGAAGAAGGAGGATCCAGAGGTGTATAGACTAGTCCGCCTTACTACAATCCCTGGAAAAATCATGGAGCAGATCCTCAAGGAATCCATTTTGAAGCACTTGGAGGAGAACTAGAGGAGGTCATTGGGAACTGTCAGCATGGATTCACCAAGGGCAAGTCACACCTAACCAATCTGATTGCCTTCTGTGATGAGATGACTGGTTCTGTGGATGTGGGAAGACCAGTGGATGTGATATACCTTGACTTTAGGAAGGCTTTTGATATGACCACCCACAACATTATCACAAGCAAGCTAAAGAAGAAAAAAGGTTGGATAGAAAACTGTCAGGATTGTTGGTCTTGAAGGGTAGTAATCAATGGCAGGTTTTGTTCTATATCTTTATTAATGATCTGAAAGATGGGCAAGTATTCAGAAGACAATAAGCCGGGGGAAGTAGTAGATATGCTGGAGGGAAGGGTTAGGATTCAGAGAGACCTCAACAAATTGGAGGATTGGAGCAAAAGAAATCTCATGATGTTCAATAAAGAGAAGTGCAAAGTCCTGAACTTAAGACAGAACAATCCCATGCACCGGTACAGGCTAGAGACTGACTGGCTAACGAGTAGCTCTGCAGAAAGAGATCTAGGGGTTACAGTGGACAATAAACTGGATACAAGTCAACAGTGTGCCTTTACTGCCAAGAAGGCTAACAGCATACTGGGCTGCATTAGTAGGAGTGTTGCCAGCAGATTGAGTGATTACTTCCCTCTATTCAGCACTGCTGAGGCCACATCTGGTGTACTGTGTCCAGTTTTTACCCTCTGCACCCCCTACAGAAAGGATGTGGACAAACTGGAGAGTCCAGTGGAGCACAACAGAAATTGCATGTGATGTTTGAAGAGAAGCTGGGGGAACTCGGTGTATTTAGTCTAGGGAAGAGAAGACTGAGGGGGATTTAATAGCAACCTTCAGCTACCTGTATGACGGTTACATAGAGGACAGAGCTAAACTGTTCTTAGAGGTGACAGATGACAGAACAAGGAGCAATGAACAAGGAGCAACTTCTCAAGTTGCAGCAAAGGAAGTTTAGGTTAGGTATTAGGAAGAATTTTCTCACTAGGAAGGTAGTAAAGCACTGGAACAGGTTACCCAGAGAGGTTATGGAGTCTCCACCTTGAAGGTTATTTAGACTTAGCTAGACAAAGCCTTGGGTGGGATGATCTAGTTGTGGATGGTCCAGCTTTGAGCAGGGGGTTGGACTGGATGACCATCTGAGGTCCCTTCCAGCCCTCATTTTCTATGATTCTATGACTGACCAAAGATTCTATTCTTTGAGAGAGAGAAAAAACATTTCTGTTAATGAAAAATTTATGTGTATATAGGAAATCTTTTTTCTTAGGGGAAGCTTTTCTTTAATCTTTTTGAGGAAATCATTACATAATTTAATACTTTTAAACGGGCTTTTAGAAAGAAAATGGCTTAAATGTCACTAAAATAAGTATGTTTTTGGCAACTGTTTTTGACATCAACAGATCATGATATAATTTACGGGAAACTAATTTAGCCATTATATTGAAAGAGTATTTTTTTTGTTTTTTTGCTTTGTTAGATTTTAAAATTAAGGATGATTTAATTCATATTTAATTGGTAGCATATCACTTTAGCACTTATCATATCAACATATTTGATAAAGGCCAAATAATTATGAACCACAAGCCATACATTAAATTTGCACAGAAAATAAGAGGGGTTATTATAATTTGTGAGTTCAATTCATGTTTGGAGGGACATCTTTTTTTTTTTTTTCATGGACTTAAATTTCAGTTGATCTGTAGTAGGGGAAACCAACTCATTTTCTGTATTACAATACATCATTAACAGTTCTCTCATATTAACTGCTGCAGTGCTGGAAGTTAATTACCTGGATTTGATTACCTAATTATTTTTAGGTTTGTTCAGATGACCTGTTTTAAATTAAATGTACATATTCTTCAATTTTAGAAGCATTTATAGCATATAATCATGGATCCTGGTTTTCTCTGTTTAAAAATCATGAATTCTCTGATAAAAATCCCAGATTCCCTGATTACCCCACCATCCCAATCCACATTTTTCTATGATTAAAATGAAACACATCTCTCTCTCTCTCTCTCTCTCAGAGAGAGATACACCAATAGAGAGAGATACACTGATAATCTCTCTGTCAGTGTGTATCCCTCTATCTCTCTTTCTATTGGTATCTATCTATTGGTATCTATCTATCAGTTGAACACAGTAGTTTATTGACATATTTACAATTTGGAAGCCTACTGGTGCCACAGTCGTTATAGATTTCATAGACATTAGGGCTGGAAGGGACCTCGGGAGATCATCGAGTCCAGCCCCC
>NW_017728916.1:3828606-3852017 GCF_001723895.1 Crocodylus porosus
GTCACCCTTGATAAACTTATAGGTGGCCATCAGATCACCCCTGAGCCTACGCTTTTCCAGGCTAAAGAGTCCCATGGCTCTCAGCCTGTCGTCGTAAGATCTGTTTTCCTGACCTCTGATCATGAGTGTGGCTCTTCTCTGGACTCTCTCAAGCTTCTCCACATCCTTTTTGAACTGTGGAGCCCAAAACTGGATGCAGTACTCCAGCTGTGGCCTCACCTTAATAAAAGAAATTCTAAATACCTATATATTTTGGCACTTGATTTTGTTTTTTTTTAATCAGAGCCCCCCTTGCCCCCTTTACTCACTATGATGCACACCTAGCTGTGGCTGTTCCCCCCACCCCACTTTGTGGTACTAAGCAGCCCTGATATGCTGGTGCCCTGCCCATGCTGTTGCCCCTCACTCCTGACTCACCCCCCACCCCCCAGCCCTGCCGGTGCCCCTCACCACCAACTCACAATCCCCTGATCTTGGCCAGTGCCCCACACTCCTGACTCACAGTCTCCTGGGTCCTACTGGTGCCCCTCACTCATGACCCACAGCCTCTTGCCCCCCCAGCCCTGGTGGAGGGGGCCCTCAGCTGCCAAGGCTACAGAACCAGGGACCCAGGTCTGTAGCCCCCTGTCCCTCCCAGCCGCTCATAAGCCCTGGCTGCCACCCACAGGAGGCAGTGGCTGCTGCCTCTGTGGAGCCAGCTCCCCCTCTCTCAAGGGCAGCCCTGCTGGAGCGGAGCCTATGAGTGGGGGATGGACGTGGGTTGCCTGCTGTGGGCTTGGGGCTCCCTGCCTTGCTGCCCTCCACCCAGGTGCCTCCACAGCCCAATGAACAGGACCTGGCACAGCAAAGCAGAGTGAGGCAGGGCAGGGAGGCTTGGTACCGCTTTCAGGAGCCCAGCACTGCCATGGCAATGCACCCCCTTCCCACCCAGCAGCAGCAGGGTGCACAACTCTGTGCTGCCCCCCTGCTGCTGCTGGACTGGCAGGGGTGCCTCATCATGGTGGTGCAGGGCTCCTGGCAGTGGCACTGAGCCTATCTACCCTGCTGCACTGCCACTGGTACCTGTTTGCTGGGCTGTGGAGGCACCCAGGATTAGGGGAGCAGTACAGGGATCCTCAAGCCCACGAAAGGCAGCCCAGCTTTCCTCCGGGAATGTGCACAGTGGCAGAGGATGAGCCCCACTGTGCCCGGGACAAGCAGCCTGCAGCTCAGTCCTGCTTCTCAACCAGGCTCTGCGGCCATGCATTTCCGTCCCAACCTCGGACACCAAGCTCCAGGCCCCACTCACCCCCAGCCCTGCCCAGCTCCCTCCCTAACTGTGGGAGACTCAATACCCACTTCCTGACTTACCTGCAGGGAGCTCTTGGAGCTGTTCTCCATGCTGCCTGCCTGCCAAGTGCATGTGTGAGCTGGAACTCTGCCAGCCTGCAAGGGGAGGATACCCACTGTTTTCTGTGTTCTTCTCCTTTAAATGAGAAAATCTGTGTTTTTCTGTGGGGAAAGGAAAACCTGGATCCCTGATTATAATAAATGCATTGAATGACCCTCAGAATGAAAGCAGTAGTTTGTATGGGGCCCAGAGCCTTTGTGTTAAGCGCTAATAGTGGTTTGTAGCCCTCAAGAATTATTACATTGTACACTAAGTGAAGCCTATAAATTTGCAATTCTTAACCAAGACATCGGGGCAACCAAGGGTGCCAGAAATTATAAGAACATGAGCAGATAAATGCAGATAAATGAGGTTATTGTCTGCTGTCTCAGTGCATTAGGTCCTTCTGACCCATGTTTTCTTAGCACACAACTCAGTTTCTAAAAAAAGTGCGTCTTTTTGTACAACTAATTACTGGCCTGATCCAAAGCCTAATGATGTTTTCTTACTAACTGCAGTGACTTTGGATCAAATGAAAGACTTTCTTGAGCTTTGGTTCAAACAGTTTTGTTGTAAATACCAGTATGCTGCTCTTTAGTCTGTGGTTATTGTTATCTGATGTTCCACAGTATATATATCGGCTCTTACTGGTTTCTGAAGTGATTCAGCACATTTGACACTACAGCTTATAGTAAATGAGTTTTTGTAGGAGTTGAGGAGGTTGATTGCACCTTTTACTAAGTGTAACTAGCTGTCATGTCTATAACAGTTCTGTAGTTTTAAGAATTTCAGATCTGGAAAGCTTCATTGATTCTAAGAGGATGAAGTTTTTCTTCCCCTTTTGTCTACTCCCTACTCAGCATTATACATCATTATGAATATCAGCTTTTTAAAAAATAACCCTGGAAAAAAATAGGAAATTTTACAACAGAGGAGTCAAGTGCAAGCTTCTGTTAAAGGAAAGTTGAAACCAGAAACTCACCGGACTCATCTGAGCATAGTGTATGTGAGACTACTGTATCATCATGAAAAATACATTTTGGAAAATGAATATTTCAGAAAGGCAGCAGCTGATCCAGTCCAATAGTAATGTGTGAATGAAAGATTCAAATGGAGCAAAGCAGCTCTAACTTTAATTCTGGATAAGGAAGTGTTAAAGTTGGAGGTTTTCTGCATTTGCGTCATTCTCAACTTGTTCACACACAACAATCGAAACATATCAGCTGCTGCCCTTTTGAAATCAGGAGTATTTTTTTGGAGTATCATTGGTGAAGTTGGTCTGTTCAGTTTCTATTGAACAGATAAGGAACTGAAACTCTAAGGGGACAGACTATTTCAAAGCACAGAGACTCAGAAAAGAGCTTCTCAGCGCTGTGGCACCAGTTCAAATCAAGTCTAGGTTAGCAGTAACAAAGTTGTTACCAGCTGTTAGCTCTTTAGTGGTACGTGTGAAATGAATAGGTGATAGCAATGCAACTAAAAGAGAAGAGGCATCCAAACCACCACACACTCATCATAAATTGCACTCCTGTTGAAAACCACAGCAAGAAAACCCAGAACTAAATGGCATGGAACATACATTCCCTTTCTCACTTTTAGGCCAGGGCTGAATGAGGTGATGCAAAAATTGTGGTTTGTTTCTTTTGGAGGCTCGTGAATTATAATTTCTCAGGCACACACTATTAGCAGCACAAAAGGTATATTTGCAAATAGGGTCGGAGCGGAGACAAAGGACTCAGATCACTCCGCCGCTGAGGAAACCAGCAGTCGGCTCTAATATACTCCCCCTCCTGGGCACGTGTGCTGAAACAGGAATTCTTACAACTTATTTCCGGTTCATACAAACATATATGTGATTACGTCACGTCATCCGACGCATGTGCATTATAATTAACTACTTAAGTATGCGGGGCGGATAGGCATATATGCATCAGCTAATTATGCACGCTCAGAAAGCTCTCTAGGTCAGCAAGAGTTGAAATCCCCCCTCTTTCAAGGACACAGCCAGTTGAATTACAGCTTCTGTAATCTGCATGAGAAAAAGCAGAGGGAGGCTAAAAGAATGTGTGATTTAGTATAAGTAAAGGGGGAAGGATGTCCTTGGTGTTTCTTCTCATCAGGTACGAGATGCAAACTGTGCAGTTCTAACAACACTCTATTCATTATGCGTTTCTAATAATATTTCTAACAGAGGTATACACTTCAGTCTCCAGAACTGCCAGTGTACAATGTACCTTGTACCCTAAATTCACACACAGAGGACTTTATGAACAAGAGCAAAATTTTAAATGCTGTACTGCATCTTGTAGTGGTAAGGGTTAGACTTCGGAGACAGTCCCTTACAAGGGAATGTCTTTTCACATGAGGAATTTGAACATGATCCCTGGAGAGTAAGGAGAAATCAAGACGGAGGCAGCCACATGGTCTTTGCTAGAGGAACCCTGTGCTATGGTGTCATTAAAGGCCTCTTCTCTTCCTCATTCATAGTTGTTGTTATTCACTGTGGGACCTAAATCAGGGGTGGGCAATTATTTTGGGAGGAGGGCCACTTACTAAGTTTTGGTAAGCCATCAAGGGGTGCATGATAGGTAGCCAGGGCAGATGAATATTAATTTCCTAAATTTTTTAGGGGCCCCATGGGCCAGATAGAATGGCTTGGCAGGCTGCAACTGGTCTGTGGGCTGCATCTTGCCCACCTCTACATTACATAGTGTCAGAAGTGGTGAATGGGGAAGATTGGATGGATCTGCAGTGTTATCCCTAGCAGAAAGCTGGTAATTCAGGGCCTGGAAGCTGCACTCAGCAAGGAACAAAGGCCTCTGTGAGTACAGTACCCTCTTTGCAAGGCAGAAGTGTAACCAGCTCAAGGATACAGTTAAACATGGATGGGTTACAAGCCCCTTCTTGCCTTTCATTGTCAGGTAATAGCTGAGAATTGGAGAAAATTTAGACAAAGGTTTGAGTTGCATTTAGCTGCTATAGGAGCAGGAGAGAAAACCGATAAAGTTAAATCATCCATTTTCCTGCATGTGGTAGGGGAAGAAGTGCTTGAGGTGTACAACAACTCTACATTTGCACCAGGCCAAAACATGAAGTTAAATGAGATATTGAATAAATTTGAAGAATATTGTGTGCCAAAACACAATGAGACTTTTGAAAGACATACATTTTTTATGTGCATGCAAAAACCAGATGAAAGCATAGAGCACTATATCACAGAGTTAAAAAGGCTCAGCAAGACCTGCATTTTTGGGGATGTAACAGATTCTCTGATCAGGGATAGAATCATTTGTGGCATTATAGACAATGAATTAAGAGAGAAGCTGCTACGGGAAGGAGACCCATCCCTAGTAAAACTATTCAGCTTTGTAGAGCAGCTGAAACTGTGAAGGCTAAGGCCAAAGAGCTGAATGCAGCTGAGGGCATTGTCCATGCAATAGGTAGTAAAGACAGACAGAAAAGGCCACTTCAAATGGAGGTTGCCCCAGCTACCACAAATACTACTAAGGGGCAGATGGAGTACAGGCAAGCAGGCAGCTGATGTGGAATGCAGCGTGGCTCCAAACAATGTGCTGCATTAGGAAAGCTCTGTTTTAATTGTGGTAAAAATAATCATTTTGCCAGATGTTGCAAAGTTCAAGCCCCAGAAGTCCAAGTGCATACAGATGAAGATACTCCAGAGGGAGATTATTATATAAATACAGTAGAATCAAGTGGAGCTACTGAGAAGGACTGGATCCTGCCACGGGAAGTGCATGGGATAATGATTCCATTCAAACTGGATACAGGGCTTAGGTAAACATTTTACCAGAGCATGGTTATAAAAGGCTGAAAAGTAAATGAAAACAGGCCTACAAAAGTAACCATAACTGCCTATTCAGGAGTGAAGATACCAGTCAAGGGAAAGTGCCTAGCCTGCAAGAAACATAAAAATGTGGTGAGCAATCTTGCATTTGTTGTAGTACCTAAGGAGGTGACACCTATTTCAGGCCTAGCAGCTTGTGAAAAGCTCAATTTGGTTAAATGGGTGCGTGTATTAGAACACTGGCTTGGGTTATGAGGACCTTATCTTGGAATATCAAGATTTGTTTCAAGGCCTTGGTTGCTTACCAGTGGAACGTACAATTCAGATAAATAAACAGGTCCCCCAAGTTATACACCCATGCAGAAAGGGGCCTTTTGTCCTCCATGATAAACTAAAGGCAGAGCTAAAAAGGCTGGAGGAAGCCCAGGTAATACAGAAAACAGAGGAGCCAACAGTGGGTGAACTCCTTAGTTACTGTGGATAAAGCATAATGGACAGCTGCAGATATGCTTGGTTCTAAGGGGTCTCAATAAAACCATAAGAACATTAAGTTGCCCACCAGAGAAGAGATTATGGCTCAGTTTGTGAATGCCCAGTTCTTCAGTAAATTAGATGCTTCTTTGGGATTCTGGCAGCTGAAGTTAACAAAGGAAAGTTCTAAATTATGCACGTTCAATACTCCATTTGGAAGGTATTGATTTCTGCATTTATCTTTCGGTATACCAGCTCCAGAGGTGTATCACAAAACAATGCATATGATTTATAAGCATATTCCATGTGTAGACACCTCTAGGGATGAGATCATCATCTGGGGCTCCACCAAGGAAGATCGTAGGCTCCGAGAGGTGTTGGAGGCAACTAGGGCTGCAAATCTGAAACTCAATAGAAATGTGTTGTTGGAACTACAGAACTGACATTTGTGGGAGACGTTATTTCTAGAGAAGGGGTGAAACCGGACAAGAAAAAAAATTCAGGCTGTTGAAATGATGCCATTCCCCCAGTCAGAAAAATGACTTGCAATGCTTTTTGGGAATGGTAAATTATCTTGGAAGGTTCATACTAAAGCTGTCAACAATAGCAGCACCTCTAAGGATGCTTCTTGAGAGTAAGAATGAATGGTGCTGGAATCTAGAACAGGAGGAAGCATGGAAGGTGTTGAAGCAACAATTAATACAAGAACCTGTATTAAAATTTTATATGCCTGTGAAACCAATACAAATATTAACAGATGCTTCACAGTTAAGATTAGGTGCTGTGCTACTGCAGAATTTTAACAACCGATGGCAACCTGTTGCATATGCGTCTAAATCACTAACTGAGGCAGAAAGCAGGTATGCACAGATTGAGAAAGAGTTGTTAGGAATTTTGTTGACATGCCAGAGAGCCAATCAATATATTTATGGGCAGAAAGTGAATGTAGAAACAGACTACAAGCCCTTGATAGCACTATTTCGCAAGCCTCTGAATGACTGCACCTTAAGAATTCAAAGAATGATGATTAAGCTGCAGAAGTATGATTAGTTGTGAAGTACACACCCAGCAAATTTCTGTTTACAGCAGATGCACTGTCCAAGGCAATAGCCTCTTCTGGACAAGCAGAAAAGACCTCCAAGACAGAGATGCAAGCCTATGTCAACCTGATCGTTAGTTCACTTTGGATCATGGACAGGAGGATACAACAAATAAAAGAAGAAACTAAGAAGGACCACTCATTAGGGATCCTAAAAGAAATGATAATTTTGGGTTGGCCAAAGGACAGGAGTACCTGTGACTTCCACGTGTGAAACTATTGGAGTTGCTGACATGAACTTTCAGTCATTGAAGGAGTTATTTTCCAGGGCAGTAAAATAATACCACAGACCAAAGAGGAATACTACAGAAAATCCATGAGGTACACTTAGTTATTGAGAACTGCAAGAAGTGAGCAAGAGAGGTGATATATTGGCTAAGGATCAATCAGGACATTGCTAATACACTTGAACGCTGTTCCATTTGCCTGAAATCCAGACCCTGCCAGCAGGCAGAACCACTGAAGCCTCACCCTGTTCCACACAGGGGCTATGAGAAGGTGGACACTGATCTCTTTACGTGGAACTCCAGGGTGTGTTGAATAGTTACTGATTATTACTCTTTGTACCCGGAAATTTGTACAGTGCAGTTTACTAGCAGTCGCTCACTGATAGCTTGCTTGAAAGCCATATTTGCAAGGCATGGCGTTCCAGATAAGTATTCAGTGATAATAGGCCACAGTTCTTCAGTGCAGAGTTGAGGCAATTTGCCATGGACTGGGATTTTTGTCACATCACGTCATGTCCTAAATATCCCCAAATTGAATGGCTTTGCAGAGCGATCCCTTCAGACGGTGAAAAACCTAATGAAAAAAGCATTGGACAGTGGAGGCGATTTATATAAGGCACTACTGGCTTATTGTAGCACACCTCTGGACAATGCCTGGTTTCCAGCACAGTTGTTAATGGGCCTGCAGATACGGTTGAATCTGCCCATTACTAACACCTTATTGGAATGTCCTAACACGGTAGCCATAAGGAGAATGAAAGAAGATCAGAAGAAGAAACAGAAATACTACTTTGATACAAGAGCTCGTGAGCTTTAACTACTAAAGCCAGGTGATAGAGTTTGTCTGAGGAATTACTTGTCGAGAACATGGGACCAGCAGCATAACAGTGAAACAGCTAGTGCACCCACGGTCCTATCTAGTTCAGACACACCAAGGGGGCATGCTTCGACATAATCGACAAGACCTACTCGTGCTTCCACTTATCTGCTGCCAGTGTCCGAGAGCCATGGACTTGGATCAGTCTCGGTGAACAGGTCCTAGTTCCTCCTCCTCGTCATCCTCAGAAGGTGAAGATAGTGATAATTCACCAGAGAGCCCCCAAACCTCCAGTGAGGAGCTGATACTCCAGAGAGCCAGAAGACAGGTGAAATGGCCAGAAAGGGTCATAGAGGTCTGTGAATAAGTTGAAGGGACCTGAAGAATAGGGAAGTGAGTGGTAACGACTCACTCCAGAGAGAAGTGCTGGTAACCTCTCCTCTGTAGGTTATGGCTTGTTTGGTATGGTGGTGATTTTGTCTCGTCTTGTTGTTCTGGAGTTTTTATTGTTATATTGTGATGGTTATTTTTATTTATTTTTTAAAAGGGGAAAGATGTAATGATAAGGGTTAGACTTTGGAGACAGTCCCTTACAAGGGAATGTCTTATCACATGAGGAATTTGAACATGATCCCTAGAGAGTAAGGAGAAATCAAGATGGAGGCAGCCACATGGTCTCTGCTAGAGGAACCCTATGCTGTGGTGTCATTAAAGGTCTTTTCTCTTCCTCATTCATAGTTGTTATTATTCACTGTGGGGCCTAAATCATTACACATCTTAGCCTCTGCCTGTGAGAGGAAGTCATTTGCTACACCCAGCTACAAACTGATGGGCATGTCCTTTTGTAATGGCATATCAAATCTGGATAAGTATATATGCTA
This sequence comes from Crocodylus porosus, assembly GCF_001723895.1. Lineage (NCBI taxonomy): Eukaryota > Metazoa > Chordata > Crocodylia > Crocodylidae > Crocodylus > Crocodylus porosus. The sequence goes on from NW_017728916.1 coordinate 3,837,276, forward strand.
TGTGACCCTGCAGGGACTACCTCTTAGGCAATGTACCTTAAATATGATTAATGCAAGTTAAGCAACAGAAACTGTCGTACAATGTCTGTGGTTTCAAGCTGATGGTCCTTCTGAGTTGTAGTCCTGTGCAATACAGTTGCCAATCATAAACTACCTGTGACTATATAGCAAAATACTTACAAATGCCACACAACTTTGGCAGCATTCACTGATCAATACTGTTAAGGAGCAGGCTGCTTCTACTAATTAATATATTTCTGTTCACATAGGTCCACTGGTGAAAAAGTATAGATAACTACACACTTCAGTATTTTTATGACTCCTAATTACTTGTAAATCTAGTAGTATTACAGTGCCCTTCTAAGGAGCATTCTGCTCATCTCCTTGCTTAATTATAGCTTCCTAATAGCCTACTGGGGGTTTGTCAGTGTATTAGGATGCAGTGGGACTTTTTTTTTCAAACAACAGTACATAATGTTTGCTAATAAGGGTTGTTTCTAGTGGTTGCATGACTCAAAAGATATTCTCAGTCAGATAACAGATAAAGCACACAGGGCAAAAGAGAATGAAGAGTTTATGAAAAAAAGGAAATGCACTGGAACCTGCTTTAAAGGTACTCAAAACCTTGAAAGATAAAATGCTGAATAGAGAGAGGTTCTAATCCAAGGCAGAATAAAACTGGGCTTCAGACATGGAACAATATATTTCAGATAGTCCTTAGTATAGGATCCTGACAAAAGAAAGAAAGAAGAGCAACAGAGTAAGGACCCTGGACTTCAGAAAAGCAGACTTTGACTTCCTCACAGAACTGATGGGCAGGATCCCTGGGACGCCAGTCTGAGGTGGAAAGAAGTCCAGAAGAGCTGGTTGTATTTTAAAGAAACCTTACTGAGGGCTCAGGAACAAACCATCTTGATGTGCAGGAAGAATAGCAAATATGGCAGGTGACCAGCTTGGCTTAGCAGAGAACTCTTTGGTGAGCTTAAATACAAACAGGAAACTTTAAAAAAGTGGACGCTTGGACAAACAGCTAGGGAGGATTATAAGAATATTGCTCAGGCATGCAGGGAGGAAGTCAGGAAGGCCAAAGCACAGTTGGAGTTGCAGCTAGCAAGGGATGTGAAGGGTAACAAGAAGGGTTTCTACAAGTATGTCAGCTACAAGATGAAGATCAGGGAAAGTGTGGGTCCTTTACTGAACGGGGGAGGCAACCTAGTGACATGATGAGGAAAAGGCTGAAGTACTCAATGGCTTTTTTACACCTGTCTTCAGAAGCAAGGTCAGCTCCCAGACTACTGCTCTGGTCAGCACAGTTTGGGGAGGAGGTGAGCTGCTCTCAGGGGTGAAAGAACCAGTTAGGGACTATTTAGAAAATCTGGATGTGTACAAGTTCATGGGGCTGGATGCAATGCACCCAACGCTGCTGAGGGAGTTGGCTGATGTGATTGCGGAGCCACTGGCCATTATCTTTGAAAACTTGTGGTGACAGGGGGAGGTCCTGGATGACTGGAAAAAGGCAAATATAGCATCCATATTTAAGAAAGGGAAGGAGGAGGATCCAGGTAACTATAGACCAGTCAACCTCACATCAGTCCCTGGAAAAATCATGGAGCAGGTCCTCAAGGAATCTATTTCTAAGCACTTGAAAGAGAAGAAAGTGATCAGGAGAAGTCACCATGCATTCACCAAGAGCATGGCATACCTGACTAACTTAATTGCCTGCTGTGATAAGATGACTGGCTCTGTGAATGTGGTGAGAGCAGTGGATGTGAAATACTTCGTGTAACCCAGGTACACCAAGTGTGTGCCTTCCAGCTAAATGGAGGAGAAGGGGTGACAGGCTAGGGTGCTGAGGGAGGGATGTCACCGCCCTATGTGCGGACCCTGCAGGGACTACCTTTTAGGCAGTGTACCTTAAATATGATTAATGCAAGTTAAGCAACAGAAACTGTCATAGATTGTCTGTGGTTTCAAGCTGATGGAGACAATCCCATGAGTGTAAACGTAACTATATACAGTTTTATTATTACAAAATACTATTAGAACATTTACATGCCAGAAATAATTGAAAACCTGATATTACAAAATAACTTTCATAATTTCCAAGTCAAGAAACGAGTTACCTGACACAATGAATCCAATAATATTTACCCCAGTGGGTAAAACCCAGGACTTAAAAATATGCATATAACTGACCCAAAGATTTTTTTAAGGTCTCAGACCCATCAACATCATGGTTAACAACACCAAAATAATAAGAACAATATTATTTATAAAATATATAAAGTGCAACATAAACTCAACCATATAGAAGTTTAATTATAAATTAGTTCCCCAAGCCCCAGCCTGGGCACCCAGGTCTGGTAACATCACCTGCTTCAGTCCTCACGGCTCTCTGCAGATTGGCTTGCGCCACTCTGTGCCCCGCTCTGTGTACCGAGGATTGCTGGGCTCCCAACCACCTGCTTCACACCGGGGGTGACCTTCCCAGTTGTCCTTGCCCCTTCGAAGGCCTGGGCTTCATGTGTCAGACTATGCACCGTGACAAGCCAGAGGGTCTCACATTCTCCAAGGCCTGCACCGTGATGAGTCTGAGGGTCTCGCACACTCCCAGGGATCTTCAGGAGCTCGGGGCTATTGCACACTGGGGCAGCTCGTTCCTAGCTTTTCTCACTCTGATCTTTCTTCTTCAGCTTCCCTGCTGCATCTCCCCACATGCCAGGCATGCTGCTCCTTTTCTACCCTTTAGGGGCTCCACCCCTGAAGTTCTCCAGATCTGGCAGGGCACAATCTCAAACCAGGTCTGGACTGCTCCTTGCCCCACTCCCACCTTGCTTTTACCCTTGCTTGCTTCTGATTGGTGGATGTGCTCCACCAGTTGAAACTGCAGAATCTCGAGCCCAGGAGTCATTCAGAACTCAAAAGGTAAGTCTGCTACACTTGAGTTTAGTAAGGCTTTGATATGGTCTTCCCCAGCAGTCTTGCAAGCGAGCTGAGGAAGTATGGATTGGATGAATTGACTGTAAAGTGAATAGAAAGCTGACTGGATTGTCAGGCTCAATCTGGAAGGTGGATGGAGTGCGCCCTCAGTAAATTCATGGAAAACACCAAGCTGGGTGGGGGGGGGAGGGGGCAAGGGAGTAGTAGATATGCTGGAGGATAAGGCTAGGATTCAGAGATCTTGACAAATTGGAGGATTTGGCCAAAAAAAATCTCATGAGGTTGAACAAGGACAAGGCCAAAGTCCTGCACTTTGGATGGAAGAATTCTTTGCACTGTAGCAGGGCGACTTCCAGGCCCAGTGCTAGTATGGGCCTACCCCTGTCTTTGGGCAAACCACCCTCCTTGTTTTCCTGCTATGTCTTCTTGGTAAATGATTGGGATGTTAAATAAGTGGGAGGCTGCCCTTTGTGTGCCCATATGTAACAGGGCAGTGCATACACACTCTGACCGCCCCTTACACGCGTCCTATGCGTCACAGATGTCACGTTGTGTGATGATACTACCGTTCATGGCCAGGCCAAATTGAGCACACAGCTGTATCTTTACCATACTGCCCCCTTTGGGATCATACACACACCACCACCCCTCTTACCAGGGCTTCTTGCACTCCACCAACTTTCACCCAGTCTCTTGCATACTGCCTATTCAGGCCTCACTCACTCCACCCTACTCAGAGATCCTCAGGCTTTGCTCTCCACCCCTTGGTCAGTCCTGATACAGTCTTCTGGGCCTTGCCTATGACCCTTACCCAAATGGGACTGAACAATTGCTCAACTATGGGCCTGCTTCACCTCTGGCCCCTCACTAGACCACTATGCCCCTCTCTCAGGCCAGAACTCTGCCCCCAACTCTCTCAGGCCTAGGGTCTTCCACTCTCACAGGTTCAGGTGCTTCTCTTCCTTAAGCGTGCCTGACCTTCACTCCACCCATTCTGCAGGGCCCGGGGTCTTGCATCCCTTGGGCTCAGGTGCTCCTCTTTGAGCATGCCTGGCCCACCTCCAGGGTCCCACACCGCATGGGACTGAGGTGCTAAGCTTACCTGCCCCTGAACTCTCCTGGTAACCCACCCAAAGGTAGGGGCAGGGGTTTAGGGACCCCCACTAGCCTTACACCAGGTAGGTTCTCAGTCCTCATATTTCGATGGTCCTGCCCCACCACAGACAGGCCCACCAGGCCTCCCTATCCTGGTGGGGTACAGTTTTAGGTCATGCCCAGGACCACTGAGGCCTCCTCCTTCCCCATAGCCTCACCTTTACCTCCAAGATATTCCTGGAGCAGGAGCTCTGCCAGGCGATGTTATTCCTCTTCTCTGCTCTTATAACACAGCTCTGCAAAATGGCCACTCTCATCAGCCACCTGGCAGCTCCCTGCTCCAGCCCTTAAAGTGACAGATACCCAAAAGGGTGTTCTGTCACACACTGGTACAGGTTTAGAACCAAATGGCTAAGCAGCAGCTCTGAGGAAAAGGACCTAGGGGTACAGTTGACAGTATACTGGATATGAGTCAGCAGTGTGCCTTCATTGCTAAGAAGACTAACAGCATACTGGGCTGCATTAGTAGGAGCATTGCCAGCAGATCAAGGGATGTAATTATTCCCCTCTATCTGGCACAGGTGAGGCCACATCTCTAGTACTATGTCCAGTTTTAGGTCCTCTGCTATAAAAAGGATGTGGTTAAGTTGGAGAGAATTCAGTGGAGGACAATGAAAATGGTTTGGGGGCTGGGGCACATGATGTCTAAGAAAAGGCTGAGAGAAGCAATGGTCTCAAGTTGTTGCAAGGGAAGTTTAGGTTGGATATTAAGAAAAACTTTCTCATTAGAAGGGTAGCGAAGCAGTGGAATGGGTTACCTAGAGAGGTGGTGGAATCTCCATCCCTGGAGGTTTTTAAGGCCTGGCTAGACAAAGCCTTGGTTACAATGATCTAGTTGGGGATTGTCATGCTCTGAGCCAGTGATTGGATTAGATGACTTCCTGGGGTCCCTTCCAACCTTAATTTTCTATGATTCTATGCATTTAATTTTACTTGGAGCAATGAAGCACACACACGAAAAAAGGTAAATCTCTTTAATTGCCATGTACACACAGGCCCAATCTTGCAAATAGCCTGGCCCCCATAATTCCTACTGATATCAATGCCAGTTGAGGATGTACAGTAGCACTCAGAGGGTATGTACACTGCCAATGCATTGATACCCAAGCTTCATCTGCACATATTAATTCAGTGCTGGAAGCAGTATAGCCATAATAGTGCAGCACTTTCAGGGAAATAATTAGCCATAATGATCCTTGCCATATCTCTGCATAGCACTGCATGGTGCTTTATAACCATAGCCTTAGTTTGTCACAGGGTGCAAATAGAATGATCTTCTAATGAAAGCTCTTTACCCTGGAGTATAGTAGATGTGATTTATAATCAGGTTCTTATGCCTCCTCCTTATCTTGGTAGATTTTTATTATCTTAAAAGGTAATACATAGTAAAAATATTCAGCTCTTAACAGTCTTTCAGAAGGATTTTGCCCTTTTATAACTTGTTCTCAGTAAGTAATAAAATGGGAGGAGTACAGTGCTGCCACTAATAATTTTTAGGAGAATTGCAATGAATCAGTCTCATGTAATGCATACCATGGTTGTCAGCTAACAGTTTATGGGGAGACAAAAACACTACCAAGGAGCTCCAGTTCCAAAATCTGTGGCTTCTACTTTCTTCAACTAAAAGTGTATCTTTCACCAATCTTTCACCAGACTTCCATTCTATGGAGGACAGCTAACAGATGGCAATGTGACAAATATCTGAACAGGTCTGGTACAACATCCAGTAGAGGGCAGTGATACATACAGTAGCAGCAAAATTAATATAGAAATGCAGCTTGACAGGGTAATTTTTAATTCCTAGGGCATCTGCAAGAACTGACACTATTGTGTAAGGCAACATTCCAGCAGGATAATACCCCACCAATGACCCAAACCAAAGAAATCCAGTAGATCAAAAGTGGTGGTAGCACTTTACACTACTGAAAAATTAGGAGGACTGCAGTGCCTGGGAAGAGAGTAACTCGGAATGGACATTAGCCAGCTTTTTTTGGTAGACTCCTAGCCTTATGGTAGTTCTCTGTGCCATGGATATGAGGCAGTGAGGAGGGAAGCAAGCCAAGAGCAGCCTGGAACTGAGGAATCTGGTATTATGTAAATCTTTCTCTTCTTGTTCTGTGGAGGAGTATCTGGGGGTTATTGGGCCTCTGCAGCCTCAGAGCTGCTTTGCCACCTGTAGAATGGCTTCACAGCCCATTCATGTTTACCCAGTCCCTTGTTTATTTATTCTGGTGGGTGACTAACTGGGGCTAAGTGACTATTGTTAATTTATTGGCAACATGACTACCACTTGGAGGTAGCAAACTTAGAAGACAGAAGAATGCAAACTAATTGTTGTTTCAGTCCAGAAGGCTAAAAGGTTTTGTAACTGCAGCCTGTCAATGAAGTATAATGATAGAATGATGCTCTGGAACAATTATTCTGTTATTCAAGAAAAAAGTTAAAACTGGAATTATTAGTAAACTCAAGACATTGAAATGCTTCTTAAGGTTACTCCTGTTTGTGACAAACCTATGACAAATTGTTCTGAGGCTAGTCAGTGAAGGCCTTTTCATTTAAATTAAAAAAAAATGTTAGTCTTCTTGGGAAACTATGCAACGTACCATCAAGAAACTCTTCTGATGTCAGTGTATTGGTGTTTAGTCTATTGTTGCTGAAAATGGGGAATAAATTGCACACTACATCATGAATTAAAGTGGCCCATCATTGTGAACTTTAAATAAATAGCATTAGTATTAAGAAAGGTTATTTTTGATAAGATAGTGATAAGATAATGTGGTAATGTTTTCTAATAATTTTGGCCCTGAACTTTGAAAACCACATACAAAACCAGAAGAAAACAGATTTACTTCTATAAAAGCCAAAACAGCTTAATATGTGAAAATATTTGTGAGAGGAAAAGCCTTCCTTCAGACATTATAAACTGCACACAAAATTTGATAAAATGATACTGAATCTAGACTGTGTTAACTGAAGTTTTGCTTTTGTTGGCACAACCACTGAAAAACTGAGATGTCCCAACACTTTAATTAATCACAGGAAATCTCCCAGCAAAGGTTTTGTCTCACACAATAAACCTGCAAACGCCAAGAAACTAAGAGCTGGAGAAAGACCGTCATTATTAGTTTTGAATCCTAAGAAACTAACTTGGGAAAACCCCCTGCCTTGCTATCATATGAATGTATTGATTTTGGGACCCATTCCAGTATGTGTTTTTTATCTGCAACACTGGGAAACCTAATCATGATCATGTACAAGTTAGGACATCTTCAAGTCATGAAGCTAGTGTCATATCTTATTTGCAGGTATCCATTAACAGTGTTGGAATTCATTGTTCAGGGTCATTTGATTTGTGTCATTCCATCTCTTTTGGGAGGATGATGGTGAATGTGGCTATTTCTGCAATTTCCATTTTCCATATCCTTCCCATTACTGGTTGACAATTTTGTGAAGACAATGCAAACCAAAAGCTGCAGTTTATATTTACAGGAAAAACAGTGGATTAATTGCTATGCCATCAAATTCAAAGAACTGCTTCCAACAAGGGAAGTTACATGTTCTTAAGCCCACCCTTTGGCAATGACTTCTGCTTTAATTTCATCTGAAGGCAGTAGGTAAGTTATACCAGCTCACATCATACAAGAATTTATGCCTAAAAGTGACACTAATGATGGGAATAACAGAGTCAAATTAATCTACCTCTTTGGATTGAAAACCTACAATTTCTGATTGAGTTCCATCAGAAATTCAGCAATTATCACCCCTCCATCCAACTATCTCTTGAATACTACAGCACGAACAGCTCCTTTTTAGATACAGTGATCACTACCCAGAATGGTAAAATACAGACCATGATGTACAAGAAACCCACAAATCAACATACATCTCTCCACAGAACCAGCAATCACCATAAAAACACACCAAGATAATTGTAATATTCAGCCAAGTGATTGAGATACCACTGAATTTGCACTGAGGAGAACAGCTGTGATTGTCACCTCACAAATCTTAAAAAGGCTTTCATTCAACAAGGACACTTCCTTTTGAAAGAGATACCTGGATACTATGTGAAGAATTGCTACAGTACAGAAGGAAAACCCCCATGAATCACACACCACTGGTCATCCTGACATATTATCGCTCTCTAACCTATATGGAAAATCCTCAAACACCTGCAACCCACACTAGAAGAGGACCCAATTCTTAAAGAAATTTTCCCAGAACCACACATCCTAGCCTTCAAACAAGCACCAAACCTCACTAACTTCATCACCAGAAGCAAACTTCCTATAGCCCAAAACACACTGAATGGATCCAGACCATGCCACGCATGAGAAGAAATGTAAAACCTGCCAACATATCTCCACCACTCCTGCAGTTACTACACCCCACAATAGAACCATCAGCATTCCTTGATCTTACACTTACCCCTCCAGAAATATTATGTATCTCATCCAATGCACCCAATGCCCTGATGGAAAATACGTAGGAGAGACCAAACAAGAACTGCACACCAGAATGAACACACACCAGAAATCTATCAAAGACAAAAATACCCGATTACCTGTGGGGGGCACATTTTGCATAAGAACACCACCATCTCTCCAATCTCTCAGTTTTAATCCTCAAAGGAATTTACAAAACACTTCACAGACAAGCCTATGAACTTTACTTCATCAACCTCCTGGATACAAAAAATCATGAACTAAATATAGACATTGGATTTATGACACATTATAACCTGCCTAACATCTGACTCCTCAAGTACCTTTCAACTGTTTACCATCTCTATTCATTCCCATCTCCTCTCCCACCCCCCAAGTCTGTCTGTCACCTACCAACTCTTCAATTTATATCTTCACTGACTGGTTTTCTTGCATGCGTACCAGCCTCTGGCTTCTTACTTTTCATTCCACCCAGGAAGAGCAAACACCAACTGCAGATGCTTCCTCAGCCTGATGAAGAGTATACCCAAAAGCTTGCAAAGAAGAATTATTCCAACTATTTGAGTTGGTATAATAAAAGATATCAGATTCACCCAAAGAACCTTGTCTGCCTGCGTCCTTAGACCAACATGGCTACAACCTATACCCCTTTAACTCTTTACAAGCCTGTTAGCCTGCTGGGGTCTCCTTAATAAGTTGCAAATCACATTGTATCATGTCTGCCCCAGCTACTTTTTCTCTGTTCTACAGCTGTTAAAGGAGTGTTTTGCTTTGTAGTATTTCAATGATAATTGGCAACATTCACATTTGATGTAAATAAGTGCAATTCCACTGATCCAGTTTGGCATTTAGCCCTATAGCTGTAGGTGTTTAAGCAAGTCATACCAGGCTGAGGAAGTGTTTGTAAACTTGGCCTGATGGTCACAAAAGTACATTGCCAATTCTGTCCTGGTTCTGGGGTGACTTCAAACTTCTTTACTAACTTGCCCAGTTGTGTGACTACGGTGGGGCAACCAGGGCAGCAGCCCTGGACACTGATTTTGAGTGGGGCAGAAAAATAAGAGCTGCCGCCACAATGGCCACACCATGTTGGTGCTGGAAGTCACCACTGCCCCCAGCTCCCAGCTGCCCTGCTATGTCACTGTTTGCCCTTCCTAAGGTTGGAGGCGATAGAGTTCTTTTTTTTTTAAGATTACGTTAGCATTAGGAATGGGATTTGTGTCCATCTCATCCTGGCCTATTTGTAGGTTCTCTCTTTCTGACTTGCTTGCTGACATGTGCTCAAGATTGCCTTATGTCAGCTATGCTGCCTCATTTCTGGATTTGGTGCATGCAGAGTGGGAACAACTGGGAAGGATGCATTTCATGGCGATGCTCTAGGGTATGGAATAGAGGTAGTACAGATGAACCCATAGGTTCTTTCTGATGTGTAAGCACATTACTGTAGGAAGTAGAACTCACCAGAACTAATGTATTTCGCAGGTGCTAAAGTATCAATGTATAGCAAACAAAGTCTCCTTTGTGCACTCAGAAGAATGCCGTATGTAATAACTTGTATTTTTCACCTTGTCCCCTCCCTTAAGCCATTCACATCCAAACACATTTGAATTCTTGGACTGGCCTCCCAGTGTTTTCAGAATCAAATTTAAGCTGCTCATCTCGGTCTACAAGATTTTGCACAGTTTATTTTTTCCATCCTCTGCTTCTCTCTGCCCCACCCAAGAGGAATGACTAACCACTTCAACTGTGCCTTTGTCCTCCCCTATCGCATAGCTAGCTATACTAGGAACTGGATTGTCATGGCCCTCCCCTCTCCCCGCAAACCCTTTTCCTTCCAGGAGACTGGCTAACCCCACCTTTTCCTAAATCAGGAGAAGAGTTACAGAACAGAGAACCATAGAACTGGAAAGACAATACTTACTCTAAGTAGCATAAGAATAGGTGGGCAAACAGGACGTGAGCCCTGGGTGCTGCATAAGAGGGTGAGGGGCATGGCAATGGAGCAAGGGGGCACCTCACCCTTTCACCTCTTCTCTGCTGTTCACTTTTTATGTAGAAGCTCTTGCTTCACTTCCAGTTCTGGAAGTGGGAAGCAGTGATGGGGTTGGCTGCAGCTGGCAGAAACGGAGCTGCGGGGAAGGTGGTGGTGGTGGGGAGTATTAGCAAGGGTTAAACCCTATCATCTCCTTTATTTTGCTGCCAAAAATTGGTGTTTAAGTGGCCACTTGACACGCATAAGTGGCAAAAAAGATGACATCTCTCCCCATAGCTGCAAAATGCAAGTCACTGCCCTTGCACCATGCACTGCCATTGTGCAGAACTGGCAAGTTATACCTTGGCTGACTATTAATGTGTGGTCATTTGCATTTGCTGCTTCCTTTCTCTGTTACTCCCTGTTAATCTGTTTATAATTCTTTAGGTAATGGCCCTATCTTCATTTTGATCCTTGAAGCAACTGCCAAGCTGTTGGCTATACATAAACAGATAATTTTAATATAGGTACAACTTGATGCCTTTTTAATGTGAAACTAAATGTAATTGATTAGAAGACTCTTATAATAGATCTTGGTTTTGAGAATGTACAGTCATAAATAAGGATTTCTCCTTTCTTCAGTAGCTGACATAGGCTGTAACCATAAGTCCTGCATATTGCTTAAACACATTGCTCCTCCAGCTTCTCATGTCAAATGGTGATCAAAGTTTCCTTTTTTCAGTTCCTTTTTTTGTGCAACAAAGCAAAATTGAGGCAGGCTCTATCCTTATTTACATCAATGTCACCGTATTGGATTCAATGAAATTACTTAAGATTTACATCATAAATTTGTCAAGTGAATGTACACTGAAAAAGACTGGGGCCATCATCTCTAAATTTAAATGTGCAATGCACAGAAAGTAAGAAAGAGGAAGGAAAAGGAGCAACGCAGATTCAGTTCTGGTTGTACTTGTGTTCTATTTTTAAGAAACAGATAATTTCTCTCTTTTTCTCTGAGACTTTTGGTGCACTGGCTTGCTTAAGGAAGAAGGGGCTGCTTGCTGCCTCAGAGCATTTATATTCTGCTATCTAAAAAGGACATATATAAAAACTGGAAAAAACAAGCAGGAGAGACATCCATGCAGACAATTAAACACATGTAAATGGCAGTTGCACACACTATAATAAAAAAAGAGATTTATGCTTGAAGTAGTGAGACTTAGCTAACTCCAGAGGAAGGGGGGAAATCCTGTGTAGGACCTCTTTAACATTTTAAAGCATATGAAATCCTTACTAAATTCAACCAGTCACTTTTTCCAGTATCCCTTTCAGCAGTGCTCAGTCTTTATGCAGACTGCTTCAGTGTGCTGCTGTTACAGACTGTTGAGAAGATGGATGGCATTACAAGAAAGAGACTCATGGGGTCATAGAAAAATAGGGCTGAAAGGGACCTTCATATTTATTTTGCATTCTTCAGTTGCAAAATTTGTCCTTGTTTGTTGAATCCCTTTTCCTAACCCTTTGTTTAGCTTGTCTGTGTAGACCAGTGGTTCTCAGCCTTTTTAGATTCGAGGCCTCCCCTGGGCAGACTTGAAGTACCCCTTGGAAAATGCTAGCTCTTTGTTTCCACTCTTCTTTTGACTACAGAAAAATAATAAAGCAATTTTTCTATTGCTAATAACTCATGGGTTTCTAGTTGAAATCTCTTGGTTTATCTTGTGAATCATGTTTGCATACCCAACAGTGCTAATATTGTGTGCACCCCCCTTGGCACCCTTGAAAGCATCTCAAGGCACCCTGGTTGAGAATCACTGGTATAGGTTCAGATTCTTCAGGACAGGGACATTGATTTATTATTTGGTTGATCGTGTAGGCATTACTGTAGTACAAATAGTAAGCAATAAAAAACTACACTATTTACCACGTGTGGAAATAACACCCTCTTCCCCTTTGGTTTTCATAGATTCATAGATTGTTAGGGGCTGGAAAGGACCTTGTAGATCGGGTCCAGTCCTCCTGCAGTAGGCAGGAAAAGACAGTCCAGTCTACTTTTGAAGATTTCCAGGGTAGGTAACTGCACCACCATTGGAGGGAGTTTATTCCACAGTCTGGACACCCGGACTGTGAAGGAGTTTTTCCTGGAATTGAGCCTGAAACGGCCTTCCAGGTGTTTGTATCCATTGCTCCTGGTCTTCCCCAGGGGTGCCCTGGTGAACAGTAGGGCTGTGTGAAGCTTTGGTCCCTGATTCAATTCGCAGGAGATTTGGCCTGATTTGGTGGCTGAATCTCTGAATCCAAATCAAATCAGGAGACCCACTGATCTCTCCAAATTGAGTTGGAACCCTCCAAATCGATTCGGAAAGATTTGAAAAGATTTGGCGATTCAGACATAGACATCACTTTAAATGTCTTTTCTACATACTTCAAGGTACCAGGCACAGCTCTTGAATGCTGCAATGGTGGGGCAGATGGAGTGTCCCACAGGAGTGTTTGGGGCTTCCCAGTGTACTCAGCAGCAGACCCAGAAGTAGACCAGAAGCACTTCTAGCCCACTTCCAGGTCTTCTGGGGAGCATGCTGGGGGGGCCCCCTGTGCCTCCCTGGCTCAGTGACTGGTGCCTCCTGGGTCTGGGGGGGCACCCAGGGTTCCCCTGCGGCTGATCACTGAGCTGGGGGGGAATGAGGGGTGGGGGGGGGGAACTTGCGGACCTCCTGTGTCTTAAAAGGAAGACCTACAAAGTTTGGAGGACTGGAACTGTCACCATGGAGGAATACTCTGCTCTGGTCCGGACCTGCAGAGAGCAAATGAGGAAAGCCAAGGCTGCGATGGAACTCCAGCTAACTACAAATATCAAGGATAATAAAAGGGGTTTTTTTTAGGTATGTGGGGAGCCGGAGGAAAAGCAAGGGCAACATTGGACCTCTGCTAAACCAGATGGGAAAACTGACAACCAATAACCATGAAAAAACAAACTTGCTAAATGGGTACTTTGCATCAGTCTTTCATCAGTCCCATGGGATGCTCCTGCCCACTGTGGGTCAGGGAGGCCTGGGTGAGGTCCTTACCCTCCATTGAAGCTGACCTCGTGAAGAAACATTTTGACAGGCTGGATACCTTCAAGTCAGCCGGCCCTGACGGTTTACACCCAAGGGTACTCAAGGAGCTAGCCTGCATCATAGCTCAGGCCCTGGCACGGATCTTTAAGAACTCCTGGTGCTCTGGTGAAGTGCCCAAAGATTGGAAGAAGGCCAATGTCATACCTATATTCAAGAAAGGGAGGAAAGTAGATCCGGCAAACTACAGGTCCATCAGCCTGACCTCTATCCTGGGCAAGGTCTTGGAAAAGATCAAAGAGGCCATCCTTAACAGACTAGCTGATAGCAATAGCCTGAGGGATACCCAGCATGGGTTTGTTGCAGGTAGGTCTTGCTTGACCAATCTCATTTCCTTTTACGACCAGATGACCTATCACCTGGACAAGGGGGAAGAGATTGATGTTGTATATCTTGACTTCAGAAAAGCCTTCGATCTGGTATCCCATGATCACCTCTTGGCAAAACTTGCTAACTGCAGCCTCAACCTCACCATGAACTGCTGGCTGGAGAACTGGCTCTGCAGTAAGACCCAGATGGTAGTGGTTGATGGAAGCCAATAGTCTTGGTATGTGGTCACCAGTGGGGTCCCTCAAGGCTTTGTCCTAGGGCCTATACTGTTTAACACCTCCATCAATGATGTGGACATTGGTGTCAGAAGTGGACTGGCCAGGTTTGCTGACGACACCGAACTCTGGGGTAAAGCATCCACACCTGAGGACACGAGGGTGATCCAGGCAGATCTTGACAGGCTCATGAAATGGGCAGATGAGAATCTGATGGTGTTCAACACTGAAAAATGCAAGGTTCTCTACCCGCAGCATGCTTATAGGCTCAGCAGTGCTACGCTGGTTAGCACTACAGATGAAAGGGACTCGGAGGTCATCACTGACCACAAGATGAACACGAGCCTGCAATGTGATGCTGTGGCTAGTAAGGCAACCAAAATGCTGGCTTGCATCCATAGATGCTTCTCAAGCAAATCCTGGGATAGCATTCTCCCATTGTACTAGGCCTTGGTGAGGCCGCAGCCAGCGTATTGCATCCAGTTTTGGGCTCCACAATTCAAAAAGGATGTGGAGAAGCTTGAGAGGGTGCAGAGGAGAGCCACGCTCATGATCAGAGGTCAGGAAAACAG
>NW_017728916.1:3852117-3859937 GCF_001723895.1 Crocodylus porosus
GCAACCTATCAGTATTCCAGGCAGCCTGGGACACAGCAGCAGCATCTGGAGTACTGCATCCAATCCTGGGCTCCACAGTTTAAAAAGGATGTGGAGAAGCTTGAGAGAGTCCAGAGGAGAGCCACCCTCATGATCAGAGGTCAGGAAAACAGGCTTTATGATGAGAGGCTGAGAGCTATGGGGCTCTTCAGCCTGGAAAAGCGCAGGCTCAGGGGTGATCTGGTGGCCACCTATAAGTTTATCAGGGGTGCTCATCAGGATCTGGGGGAAAGTCTGTTCAACAGAGCCCCCCAAGGGATGACAAGATCGAATGGTCACAAACTCTGCCACGACCGATTAAGGCTGGACATGAGGAAGAACATCTTTACTGTCCAAGCCCCCAAGATCTGGAATAGACTGCCACCGGAGGTGGTTCAAGCACCTACTTTGAACACCTTCAAGACACATTTGGATGCTTATCTTGCTGAGACCCTATGATCCCTGCTGACTTCCTGCCCATGGGGCAGGGGGCTGGACTCGATCCTCCGGGGTCCCTTCCAGCCCAAATGTCTATGAAAACTATGAAAACATTCTTTTAATAGTGTAAATAATTGTCTTTTCTATTGACAAGGGGTTATCTGGTTTGGAACATCTCAGGAAAATGATTAACAACCAGGAAAAACATAAGTTTTTAAGGAGTAACCAGACACTCAGGAGTCAGCTTGAAATTCTTATGGCTAGCAGATATACTGGATGGGATACCTCATTCATAGATTCATAGATGTAGGGTTGGAAGGGATCTTGTAGATCTTCTAGTCTGACCCCCTGCCATGGCCAGGAGAGAAAACTGGGCTCAAATGACCTCAGCCAGGTAACCGTCGAGCCTCCTCTTAAAGATCTCCAGGGTAGGAGCCAGCACCACTTCCCTTGGAAGTTGGTTCCAGATCCTAGCTGCCCTGACTGTGAAGTAGTGCCTTCTAACATCTAGCTTAAACCTACTTTCTAGCAGCTTATGGCCGTTATTCCTTGTTACTCTGGGAGGTGCTCAGGGGAACAAGGTCTCTCCCAAACCCCGCCAGTCCCTCCTAGTAAGTTTATAGACACTTACCAGGTCCCCCCTCAGTCTTCTCAGTCTTTCTTCGGAAACAATAGATAGCTTGCAGCATCACGGTTTTGTTTTTTTTACCTGTTGTGAATAATCCTCAGCTTAGCATGACTTTTCCAGATCTTACTGTAGTCTTTTAACAGACTTAAGGGGATTATTGGAGTGTTCATAAACTTTTTGTGGGGAGGACTTCCACCAGTCATCCCAGGAAAAGTATGACAGCATTTGTGGTCAGGGCTCCAACAGGCTGGACACTGTGATGAACCCTTTACCTTTGTTCAAATGTTGCCCATACCCACTCTGACTCAGTCTCATCTCAGCATTCCCTCACCTGGCAAACGAGTTTTAGTCAATCAAAAATAAATAGGCCTCCCACAGTGGAACCAAGGACTGTATAGCCTGAGATGCCTATTGAACTTTACTACTGCTTAGTTCTGCTTAGATGAGGGGTGTGTGTGGGTGGGTAGGGGGGAAAGTCCTTTGCAAATCCAGATTAGAATTGGTCTAATAAATGCTGAGCTGGGTGTATGTATATGTGGGTTGATTAGCATTTGGAGCACAGATTCCCCATCATGCAGCACTCCCCTGTTTTTCTGATCCCAGAATTCACTGCGGTCCCTGCCTTGGAATCTCTGTTCTCCATCCTGAATGCTAATGAAGGTACATTCCTGTCCCATCTCCCATGTAAATAAATTGTCATCTGGTTCCATCTCGGATGCAAATGAGACGTAAGGCAGTTGTTTCACTCTTGTCACCCTTATATGGAGGGCTTTGGGTGTATCTCCCACTGCATCTTCATTGTCTTTCGTAATCACTTCTTATTTAGGAAGAGGTGAGGAGGGGAAAATTCTTTGTGAGTCAGACAGGCTGTGTCCTGTGCCAGGGTTCCCCAAGAACATGGAGCTGAGAGGTAACACTCTTGGCTAGCTTAAACTCTGTCACTGTCTTAGCTTTCCTAATCATTTCCCTACAAGTGTGGACCACTGTTGTATAGTCTTCTTTGAGGACTGTCCCTAGCTTCCACTGTGGGTATGCCTCTTCTTTTTCAAGAGGACTGCAATGTCCCTATTGAGCCAGGAGGGCTTGCCAGCCCTTCTGCTACCTTTCCTCTTCATGTGAATGGTTTACTTTTATGCTTTGAGGACTGTGTCCTTGAGGAATGACCACTCTTCATGCACCCCATTCACCTTCCATCCCTGGTCCCGCATAACCTCCTCTAATGCCCTGAGCCTGCTGAAGTCAGCTTTTTTGAAGTCCAGGACTTCAATCTTGCTAGTTGATTTGTCAACCTTGCAGTGGACAGTGAACCTGATGAGCTCATGGTCACTGTTGCCTCAGTGTCCAAGCCAAACACCAGATCGTCCCTTTGGCCAAGACTAAGTCTAGGAGAGCGATACCTTTGGTTGGCCCTTGCACTTCCTGGGTCAGAAAGAGCTCCTTGATTATAGTTAAGAAGCTACATGACCAATCCAACCTAGCCAAATGTTCCTCCCAATCTGTGTCCGGGTAACTGAAGTCACCCATGACAACCAAGTCCTTTGCATGTGTGGCCTCTGTCAGTTCTTGAGAGAACTCCAGATCAAGCTCCTCCCCTTGGTTTGGTAGGTCTCTCCCACTTCACCCTCCCCTCCTCCAAAGCTTGACCCAGAGGGTTTCAAGCTGCTTATCTTTGGAGCCAAAGTCAGCCTCCAGAAAGGTGGACTGCTCCCTCACACAGAGAGCTACCCCTTCACTGTTTTTCCCTGCTTGGTCCCTTCTGTGCAGGGTGCAGCTCTCAGTGGCTATGCTTCAATCATGAGAGGAGCTCCATCAGGTCTCTGTGATCCCTACCAGGTCATAGTGCCCACTAGAGAGCAGGATGGTTAGCTCCTTCTGCTTGTTCCCCATGCTTCTGTCCTTGGTGTACAGGCAGCTGAGGCCCCAGCTGATACTCCCCAATTTCCTGAGATGCTGTGGGAGAACTGTTCCATTAGCATTTTCAAAAACAGTTATCTTAGTGTCCTCCATGTGGGTGCTTTCCTGTGTGCCAGTCCCCAGACATACTCCACTTGGAGTTTCCCCATCCCCTAGTAAAGTCAGTTTAAAGCCCTGTCTAGTAGATCAGCCATCCTGGCTGAGAACAGAGCCTTACACCTCCACGTGAGGTGGATGCTCTCTCATCCCAGGAGTCCTCTTTTCCTAAAGCACGTGTTGTGGTCAAAGAAACCGAAGCCTTCATGGCAGCACCAGTGTCAGAGGTGTCTCTTTACTTCTTCCACACAGCCTTCCCTCGTGGGTCTATGGCCTGCAACAGGGAGCACAAAAGAAAAAACTACTTGAGCCCCCAGTCCCTCGAGCTCAGCCCCCAGAGCCCTGTAGTCGCTCATGACCCAGTCCAGATTACTCCTAACCGTGTCATTCATGCCCACATAGCTGAGGAGCATGGGGTAGTAGTCAGAGGGATGGACAAGCCTGGGGGTCTTCTCCACAATGCCCCAGATGCAGGTCCCAAGAAGGGGGTCTGGATGGCAGATAGGTCCCTCTGTGCCCCTCAGAAGAGAGTCCCTGAACCACCATCCCCTGGCATTCTCTCCTAGGGGTGGGAGTACTTACCTCCTGAGTACTTACCTCCTCCTCTGGTGTCTATGTTGGAGTCTCCTTATGCATGATGAGGGGAACGCACCTGTTATGTAGCACCAGGGGACGAGTAGCCATAGCTCTGCATGCTCTGGATCTGGAGACTACTGTCTTCCAGGTAGCTCCGGGAGGGCCTTTGTGGCCAGTCTTCTTCATAGCCACCTTCTCTTCTACCTTCTCCTCCTTCTTATCGACTTCTTCTTTTTTCTGGAGTAGGGCCTGGCAGCAGCTGTCAATGTAATCTTTGCAGGTCCTGATTGTGCATAGCTGACATACCTCCCCCTCATGGATATTCTTGGTTAATCTAGAATATCAGTGTAAGGAATCATACTGAGCCAATTCAGAACTATTCCCATTATATCTATATTGCCATGTGCAGCAAAAGACCCGTATTAATTTTCTTCTTGCACTTCTGCCCTCCATGCTTTTCATGCTCTTACATATCTCTCCACTGGGTTTTTCTCTTTCAGCTACCTCCTAAAAGATGACTGCTTCAAGATGCCCACAAGTTAATGAGTTATTAATAAACAAAACCCAGCCAAATAACATCCCAAATACTCCAAGTTGTTTTCTCCTTTGCATTTCCCTGTTCCTCCTCCTTGTTTGTCTTTTAGGACCTGACACAACTGTACTGAAGTTGGTGGGTGCTGTCTGTCCTTAGAGGGCAAAACTCTTCCAGGAGGGATCATCTTCATTTTGTTTCTTCTACAAAGCTGAGCATGTTGCTTGCACTTAAATAATAACTAACTCCCACTGACTTATACCTGGGCTTACCCTAGGCCTGTTTTCTTTAAAGGAGATTTTTTTTGCTTGACTTGAGGTTTTACCACCAAAAATAATCTCAACCAAAATGCCACCCTAAAAGACCTCCTCCACCCACCATAACTCCCAAAACAAACAAAATATCCACATCCTCAAACCTATACTTTATAACCCACTGAGTACTTGGCTGAACGACATCTTGGCTTCAGATACGATGTACTTAGTTATATACTTATTTATTTCTTATTTTTATATTGAGTATGTTTTAGTCCTAAGTTTTCTCACAATGTTCTCTTTAAATGCACCACAGGAGTGCAGTTTATTACAAGTTGCTAGAAGTTTTAGAAACTGCAGCTGTTTTGTTTCACATAAACAGTTTTGCAGAAATAATGGCAATTCCACATGACCGCATGAAACGTTTGCTAGGGAAGAAAGGGACCATAGGCAACCAGAAAGTGCAGTTGTCACAATAAGCTTCTTTGCTCCACCCTCTGGACCGTTAGTCCAGTACTTGAGCACTATATAACATTTCACAACTCTCACCTACTCAATTATCATACCTCCTTCGTGAAAGTACAGACCTAGTTCATCACATACTGGGAAATATCATCTCAGACAAAAAGGTTACTTGACCTGGCTGATTTTAGAGAGGAAGAAAATCAAGATTAGAGATCACCAAAATATTTCTCCGTCAGCCCTCACCTAGCCCACCACATCCTACCTCACAGAGTAGCATGCTTTCTTGCAATCAGAAGTCACGCTGATTGATCAGCAGATTAGTCACCTCGGTTGCATGCAGCTAGCTAGAAGGAAGATTACAGTGGCTCTAATCTCATCAGAATCAGCATGGCAGCTGCTGTTCAGACATGATCAGTACCCAAAGAACAGCCCTATATGACTAATCAAACTGATGCAAACTATCAGTCTCAATATAATTTAATTATTGTGTTATTGAATTACCTTTGATTCTCCTGGGCATCCATGCTCTCCCTAGCCTTTCCTAGATGACAGTCTCTACCGTGCATTCCTTCCCTCTCCTGATAAAACCCTCTACCCTCCCCTGACACACATCTGCCATATGTAATTTGCCTGGAGCCTTGTGTTCATTTTTGTCTATGGTGCCAGAAGAAGAATGCCCTGCAATTCCAAGAAACTCAAGAATTATGGAGTAGCTGACTGTGGAATCAAATAAATAAACCCTTATTGCGGTTATTTTTAGTTGCTTCATTCTTCAGAGTGAATTGATTTTTTTTGAGAATGCCATGCCTTGAAGAGACCACTAGATGGACAGACTGCAAAAGGCTCTCTAGGCTAGAAGAATTTCACAACATAAATTTTATACAGAGTTCTGTTTTAGCCTAGATTAAGTCTAAATACAAGCCTATATGATCCAAAGAGAAACATTTTAAGTTATCCTTACAGGAACCAGGAGGGCTTAGCATTCAGCACATCATGGTTAATTCTGACCTGGAAACAGGTTGTCTCAGTAGAAATGGGAGCAGAACTGGTCTGAAGAATTAATTTTTATAATGGCAGATTCATTTCCATCACAGCTCCCATTGCATCCACATCCATGCTGAACTGGTATCACTCTAGCTTCTAAAAAGTCAGATGGTGAATAAATCTTTGCATAATTGGGACAGGAAAAAAGTGAGATGAGATATTTTATTTAGATTTTTTTGCATTAAGTGATGCCTTTTTTTTAAAAATGGTGTTGGCTGCTCAAGCTCCTTCCATACTTATTAAAAAAGGTTTTGTTTCTTTTTCCAGTGATCATTTTTACAGATACAAGTCAAGTATTTAGAAGTATAAGGAACAATACTAGGAGTAATATTTACTCTTGATGGGAAAGAAAAAACAAAACAAGATGTTTCCAAAGCAGTACTAAAATGCTGATATTCTCTAAGTGGAACAGAAAATATAGAAGTCAGGAAAATGATCAGACACCACACAAATAAGTATTGGTATTTAACATAATTTAAAAGTAGATTCCAAATACCCTCAGACTTGTCTCCAGCATCCTGAGCCCTATTAAGAAACCTTCCAGAATGAGCCTACATACATACTGTAAGTTAAATGATCCACTTTTATGGTAGAGGTCACAAAGCAGATTTCCACCCTGGAAGTCATCACCTGAGCAACTGATATATTTCTAGCAATTACCAGTCTACTGCCAAGGTGGTGTGTGGTTTATAAACAGGATTAGAGGCATTAATCTATCCCAGGTATTCTCTTGTCATTCACTCTTTGTCTGAAGGAGGCAAAATTCAGAAGAAAGGTTAAAAATATATCTAAAATTTGTTTCAGCTCATTTATTTTCCCCTCTTTAATCCTGGCACAAAATGCCTGTTGTTACAAGACCATTTCTAGCACAACCTAGAACCTCTCTGGTCTGAGGTCTAGTCTCACAGATTTTGAGAGTTCGGTATAACAAAGAAGGTGGAATTCCATCCAGTTATTACTGTATTGAGCTGAATAACTTGGTTTTGACCAAAACATTTTTTGAAACATGGGCTCAATCTGTATATGTATTAATAAATCTTTACACAAAGAGATCAGTTTTATGTTTTTAATGGGCAATTTCCATATCCAATTACCAATTTTCACATGCAGTAATAGTATTTGCATATATAAGGTGATGCACATGAGTACCTATTCAATCATGCGTGCCTGCCTTTGAAAATCAGGCTGGTGTTGTGGCATCCTGTATAAACAATTTATCTTCTCTAAGTGCCTGGGCCTTATTCAGCTGGATATAAGAGCTTGCCAGATCAAGAACATAATGGTAATTTGTCTTTTTCTCACAGAAAGTAGAGCAAAACTGATATGCCTAGAGACACACACTTCATTTCTTTAATTACATTCAAAGCAAACACACTCAAATATATGACATTAAGGCGATATGGGTCCTGTTCCTACAGTCTCTTTTAACAACATTCCCATTGGACATTTAAGAATAAGTCATGCACTTGGGCTACTTTATAAAATGATTGACTTTAATTATACTCTAGAATGCAAAGTATCCACAAAGTCAGGCTTGCTCTTGCTATATCCTCCCCATCATCCACACTGAAATTCTTTATACTGTTTACTTCGGGAGAGTACATGGTCCAACTTAACTGGCTCTTCTTATGGATGCACCTCAGCTGCTATTCAAGTTACAGAATGGTTGTAGCATAGCTGTGAATTACAGGGCTCAAATATAGACAGCCCTCCTATTAGTATTCCCACAATTCCTTGTTACTTCATCTGATTGATGGCAGTCACTCATCATGGTGCCCTGTAACCAGTGGGGTCCCTCAAGGCTCTGTCCTGGGACCCATACTGTTCAACATCTTCATTAATGATGTGGACATTG
>NW_017728916.1:3860537-3886249 GCF_001723895.1 Crocodylus porosus
CCTGCCCTTTGGGCAGGGGGCTGGACTCGATGATCTCCCGAGGTCCCTTCCAGCCCTAATGTCTATGAAATCTATGAAAATCTTTGGGCCATTCTGCACAGCTCTCCATCGGCCCATTACCCTCCAGAATGTGGATAGCATATTAAGGGTGAATTTACTTGCAATATATAGACCATACTAAGCAGTGTTATAGCAAGGGGAGGGGGATTGCAGGGCAACTGCCCCGGGTGCTGAAGCAAAGGGATGCCAACAAGTGCTGCCCAGCTGGGGCAGGGCGCAGGACAGAGCTGTGAGTGACTTGTTTGGTGGTGGGGAGGGCAGCTCCTGCTGCTGTGTGCACTCCTGGGCAACCATAGGGGGCATGTGCTCCCTGGATCTGTGCACAGGGTGAGAGCGGGGTGCTGCTGCAGGCTTTGCCTTGGGTGCCAAACTTTGTTGCTGTGGTACTGACACTAAGGATACTTAGAACACCAGCTTCCACATGTTAAATCTTGTAAATTCGCGATGAGTGCTCGCTGAGTGAAATTATGCCACTTCAAATGAGAGCCATGCTACCTAGCTCATGTTAGAAGGACCAGTCTGTTTCACAGAGTTATAATGAGTAATTTGCAGTTATTCAGCAACCCAGGATGCATCACTCCCAGTCCCTCGCCCAGATCAGGAATAGAGCCCAGGTGTCCTGGCTCCTAGCTATGCCCTAGAGCCATGCTCTAGTAGCAAGTCAGAGCTGTGCAAGCAAACATGGTACTAAGCATTAACATGTCACTGCTCACAACACCTTTTAATTTTGACATCATTTAACATTGCAAATATTTAATGGGGTCTAAATATAATGTGTAACTTTACCCTAAATCACCTTTTGGCATTTAACCCCTCAGTTTCCTCAAGGGGTTCTCCAGACTGCCTGCTAACCCCGGATTCACCAGTCCAAGGATATGTTCCTGACATACAGCTAAGCTGGCCAAAGGAGCATACATGTCTCTTTGTGAATACTTGAAGGGAGTGCTGCAAGGACCATGATTTCACTAGCAGAAATACCTGTCATAGCATTCACTCCCACTGTGCTATCTTGCTCAGTTGGGCGTTCATGGGACTAGGTCACAGAGCAAAGAGAATATCAGGCATCACAAGCCACTGCACTAAAAGTCAAAGGGTGCAAATAACAGGTCTAGTAATTCTATTGCTTTATGCCCCTGCTACATGGACTTTGATAAGGTGCTTGCCAGTGCTGGAAGAACAAAGCCCATTTCATCCTACCCCACCATTTTTCTAGTAGGAAACTTCCTTAACAGAGGAAGAGCGAGAGAAGTCTTCTGAAGAAAATTCCCAGGTTGCGGAAGCAGAGGAACCTTAGGCCACCAAGTACTGCCTACCATAGTTCTTACTGTTTGAGGGAGGCTTTGGTATAAGAGAGAAAGGGATTTCCTGTTAAATGACCACTGAATCCACCAAAGGATGAGTTCAGGCTTGCTAGGGTGTAATTAGTTCCAAGTAAGGGTGGAAGCCTTGCCAGGAACTCATGCAATACATTGCAGATGGTAGCGTTGCAGTGATGAAAAAGAGAGGGACCAAATTTAAGAAGCTTCTTCAGGCAGGGGAGAAGTGAAAGAAACTTGGTGGCTACATGTGGAAGGAAATGCTAGGAAAGGGCCTGTTCAGAATGATACTCAGCAGGCTACCGCACCCACAAGTCCCCACACTAGGATGTGACAATGCAGTTTCCAACAACAGACCTAAGAGCACCTGCCTTCTGCAATTCAAGTCCCTGCTTCTCCTTCTCTAGTGCACTAGCATCACTTTTGGCTGTTCAGGAGTGGAATAATTAGTAGTTTCTTGGGAACTGGGTCACTCAAGCAACAGTTGGAGACAGACAATCCCTGATCACCTGACCCCGTGCAACACTGCACATACAAGTAGTGCTGAGGGGAGGGGGCAACCAGTAGGGCAATGCAGGCAATAGATAACTCTGCTTTTGAAGCTACCTGCATTTTTGTGACCCTTTAGTTTTTTTGCAGGGTGCACTTGGTTTGCACATTGACTTTTCAGCTTGCATCCTGCTTGATAGTGGAAAAAAATCACATTTTAGATCTTTTGTTAACATGTCTGACTCTACTGTTCTTTGGTATTTCCTTTAAAATATATATAAATTTAATAAATCTCTGTTTGGTTATTATTATTGTCTAAATTATTGAGAGGAAATGGAAGTTATAGCTATTGTGGCAGGCATGCCAGTAGCAGCCTGGCTTGCAAGCTTGATTTGGAGATTCATGTACCTTTATATTTGTAAGTTTATAGTGTAATAGAGTTTTAAGTATATGTTTCTTATTGGGGCCCTGCTGGGACTTTTTATCTATTATTTATCTGTGTTTATCTGTGATACACCTGCTGCCAGCAGTTTTCCTACACAGCACAGCTGCCCTGCTAGGATCTTTCTTCAACTGGGGAAGGGAGTACATCACCAGGTACACCCGGGTGACAGTATATTGAAAGGTTCATTCAAATGTATAATCCCACTTTCCAGAATACCAAGTAATCTACATAAAACAACAAAATGGCACTCCTCCCAAGTTCTCCAAACTAGCAAGGATGAAAAGTTACATTTTAATTGACATTTTATTCAGCAACTAAATCAACTGTTACCTAACACAATACCTAACATTACAGCAGGCAAGGGTTGAGGGTTGAAAGGTGCACGTAGTGCACGAATAATGTGGTTTGAGGGTAGCACACAGGGGTAAGATAATACGAAGAAGGTGAATACAAGGCTCTAGGTTGCAAGAGATGGCTGTAGGTGTTCCTAGGAATTCCTAGATTGCAGATCACTGTGTTAATAGAATAGTCACTTGAGCAATCTTAACTGTTTCTTACCAACATATATATTTTTTCTATTCTGGGGAATGTCTTGGCCTTTTCCAAAAGTCCATATAGCAGTGGTAATCTTCTTTACACCATTATTCATATTTTGAGGAGTGGCATTAAAGAAAAATGGCATTGGAGGGGGTTGAAAAGCTTGTAGGGCACAGGCCTATGTGGGAGGATGGAATGAGATTATTCATTAGGGTGTAGTTCAGTGCTTCCCAAACTTTTCCTCAGCATGACCCCATTTATGGCTCCATTTCCTCAATATGACCCCACTTCCCCAGCATGACCCCTCACTCCCAACTCACAGCCCCCCACCCCGGCGACCCCATCCTCTGATGTTGCAAGTTGTTCCAGCCTCCAGCCCCCTAGCCCCCCAGGCTCCAGCCCCTGCTGCCTGCCCCGGGTAAAGAGTGAGGAGCTTACCTTCGATAAGTATCCCATGGCACAGCAAAAGGGGGAGGTGGGACAGAAGCGGCGCACTCATGGACCGTACTCCTTAGAGGGAACATTGGTTGCAATCCCGTTTGGGGTCATGACCCACAGTTTGGGAACTGCTGGTCTGGTTTCTCTCCCCTCCATTTGCCTGCCACTCTCAGCCCCGTCTATCCTCAGCCAATTCTCTTTCTCATGGTGTGTTTGACCTCTGCTCCACTATGCTCCTCTCAACAAATGTATTTTTGACTATTATTAATTGCCTAACAACCTAAAATAGAGATTGATTTAAAAATTCAGTTGTTTACCGCTGTGCCCAGTTCAGGGACTGAATTCAATTGCTGAAGTATACAAACAAAGGAATTGTAGTCCTACTTTGAAAAGATACCATAGACTGGAACTATGAGATCATGGCCAATGCCTTCATCAGGAGCACTATCTACAGAGTCAGTAATCTGCAGCACTTACAATTGCTTTGTCCCTCGTGACAGCTTTCACAGAGTTACTGGCTGCAGGCTGTTAGTTTGCCCATGACTATATTTAGTTATGTGTTTGCCTGGAAAGTTAAATAAAGACTGTAAGCGATGAACACAGAACATTTTTCACACCAGAGTGTTCAAGCTTTCAATGCTTCAGTGAAAGAACAAGCGCCAGTGAATCAGCCCACTTTGAGAGCAGGCCCATTCTCTGACCTTGGAGGCTGGGAAAGATGCCTGAAATTCTGTCATTGTGCAAGTTGCATGCATTCTCAATTAACTAACTCCCTCACCTAAAACAAGTTATTTTCTTTCATGTGGCTCTGTTGGGGAAATAAGTCAAATTAATGTCTATCATCTGTTCAAATAAAACTTTAAATATTAACATTGTCAGTGTAGCTCTTTGCTGGCATTTCATTACGTAGCTTCAAAGTTACTTCCTCTTCTTTTTTTATCTTTGGCAGCAACAGCACCACAATTTTCTACTAAAGCTGTAACAGGTTGTTCTTTTTGCAGGCCAGAAGCAGCATACAAAAAGTTAATTTACAACACTGAGGATAAGGGTTTTCTGGCAAGTCAGGTGACTGAGCCACTAATATTTTTTATCTGTTTATTCTCTAGCAGAATCCCAGCTCCACTGAATTATGTCCCTTTAGGAAATGTATTGCAACTGTGATATAAGGATGGGTTTGTGGCAAGAGAGAAGGGGGAAAGAGGAGAGAGTGACAGAGAAAGAAATGTATTTTGGGCAGCTAGAAATCAGAAAACTGGTTCTGGCTATCACAAACCCATTTGTGGGGAATTCCCACAGCTCTGTGGTGGCAGCTGTTTTTCTGCCTCTTCACAAAGGTGGTACCCAGGGCTGCTGCCCCTTTCCAGTTATGCTACTGTATGTTTCTACTGTAGTGATACCTAGAAGCTCTAACCATGACTGAGGTCCCTTTGTAATAAGTAGTGGACAGACATAGTCTTTTGTTAGAGTTTCAAAAGCAATGACAGGAGACTAAGGAATGGCATGTAGGAGAGTAGATCTTATTTGTAAAGAGTTACCTAAGCACTCTAGGGCCTAGGTATCATTGCAAGTCTATAGCACTTTGCTTTCTGAATTACTTGGGTACAAATGAAATTTTTCCCTTTTGGCCTGAATAGAAAGTGGCTGTCTTTAGATCACACTTAGGTGAACACATGATAAAGGCAGGGTGGCACCTATGAACCTCTAAATAACTTAGATCTTTTTCCTAGTGCAGAAGAATTATTTTAGCTGGTAGTGTTCTAGCTGACATCACACCTGTTTAGCACGATGCACATCCAGGAACTTGATGAAATCAAGCTAAAAGATTTTACTCTGCATCTGTACTAAGAAAAGTTTAGTTAATACTTGTTAGCTAAGTCCAACCGCAACTCAACCATTGTAAAGAATTGTAGAGAATTAGGAGCAGGAGCAATTTCTTATGATGGCTTTTTCTTGACTTAGAAAAGTGGTTGAGTTGCAATTCTTCCTCCCATTGCTTATTTATTACATCCATTTGGTGGGTTTTGTTTTTAATGGATGTAATAAGGAAGCAATGAGAAGAAGAATTGGGAAGAAAGGTATGGAGAACACTGGAAGATCATGTGGTTTCCTAGGTTGGTGAGTTTACAATCGTCTCACATTTCACTGGTGGATCTATAATGGGCAACTCCAGACACCATCATGAAGTCATTTGCAATCTGGCAGTCTTGACCCCTGGTCTTATACTGACCAGTCAGATTCAGTCAGTAAAATCTGGACTTGGATTTGTAAACAGAGTAGCTTTACTAGAGAGATCCTAACAATCCACAGGGTGATAACATGGGCATAGACATCACATGTTGGGTACCAAACAAGTTGCATTTTGTAATGGCCCTTGATATGGCAGCATAAAATAAGCACAAACATAAAAGCGACTGATTACATTTTAGATAAAAAAGCAGGGTGAGCAGCTAAATTCAATACAGAGAAATTAGCACACTTCAAGCTATATATAAATAAGTCTTTTCAAGGACATTCCAATTGTTCCTCAGTTATTATGCTTCACCTCCAAGTCTATGCATTGTTCAATGTTTTGCTTTTCTTCCTGCAAAAGTTACTACTACTTCCAAAAACAATGGAACAATGGTGTCAGAGCCCATGTCTGTTTGTCTCGTAGTTTATTTTTAACTGAAAATAAACTTGGCCTTATTTTGAAAATGTATTTAAAGGCCAAGATATACCAACAGAGCAGTGGTCTCAAGACCTTGAGTCCTGCACCCAGGACTCTATACAGACACTGTGAAGTCAGTTTAGCCTCCTACAGCTGATTCTTTTGCTGGTTATTGCCTAGTGGTTGCTGTTCAGTTTGGAGCTGGGGACTGTACATTCTGGGCTCCGTGGATTGCAGTTTATATGCCTTCATATTGGTAAAGAGGGACAGGTTAAAACTGCTACAATGAAGTATTAATAATAGGTAAAATTCCTAACACATCACATTTAAGATGGGCATATATTGGCAGGTGGCAATGAATGCAGAATGTTTACAAAACACTGGACAAGCACCAACCTTAATAGAAGAACTGCAATTACAGTATGTGTAAAATATTTGATATTGGCATTATCATCCCCTCAGCTCAGTTTGGGGGAAAAAGGCTTGATTAGTACTTCATTTTAGTGCACTCCAGATTTGTGTGGACCCATGTCAAAGCTAAACAGTGTGTCTGGGCAAGAATAGGACACATTCCCATGGATATTTCCCATGGGGTTCTTCCAGCCTTTGCCATACTGAATTGCCTCTCCTAATTCTGAGGCAGTTTCATGCATCACATGCAATTTCATACTACATCCTTTATCTGAGTGTACATGAATACTACATTAATGTTTTATGTCTCTCACAAAATCCACCCAGGATTTGTCTACATGGGGAATCTAATTTGCAGTGAAATACTCCATTCTAATAGCTTTGTATTGGCTGGCTTGTAACTGCTGTATCCAAACAAAATGCTGCTTTCTTTTTCTTAACAAGTTATTGTTTCTACATGGAAAGGAGAAAGAGCTAGATTCCCTCTGACCTAGGCTCTTAGCACTATGAGTGGGCAGTCCATGCTCCTTTGTCCCACTGCAAGGCCAAGGCAGTGTGAGGTTTCAACACTCTTGCTCCCATAGTGCAGTGAGAGTTACCTATCAAGGGCTGGTCAACCTGCAGCATGTGCCACAAGTGGCACAGAGCCTCTGTGTAGCACATAGCAGATCAGGCAGGGGACAGGCAGCACAGCAGCATATAGGGCAGGAAGTAGAAAACAGAACAGCAGGTCAGGCAGAGCATGGAGCAGGGCGCAGAAAGCAAAGTACCTGACTGGGCAGGGGAAAGGGATCAGAGTGGCACTTGGAGAGTGTGCAGGGCTAATTTGTGGCATGCCTGCCAAAAGGGTTGGCCCCCATTGACCTAGTAGAAGCTAACCAGAAAGCACTGTGATTCTACACACTGCAGTCAAATTTAAAAAATATGACAATTTTGAGGCACTGGTGCCATTACAGACTGTGTATTAATGATTATGGATTAAAATAAAGCCCTATGCTGTAAAACTGGTAGGTAGGAATTAGCAGAAGCTTACGGAGATACAGTCAGTTTGTCACAGCCAGATATCTCCAACTTTGCAAGCCAACAACTGTGCTAATGAGTGGTTTTGGCTGAGTTTCAGCAGTGGTTATAGCTCCCCTGCCTGCTACTGTGCCAGTAGAAGAACAAGGACAAGTGTGAAGAGAAGCTCAATAATATTGACCAGCTGCTTCTGGAGGGTCTTTTCTTCAAACTGCCTTACTTGCTGCTGTGCTGTTCCTCAGCTCATGAAGCAAGCACTGGTGCATGGGAAAGGCCTGTGCTGTTGGACTTGGCATCACCTTCTGTGGCTGCATGACTCCAGTGCACATTCCTGTGGATCTGTGCAGTTAACCTCAGAGCTACTGTGGTAGCCACCAATATTAGAGCCCTGATCTCGAGTCAGAAGCATGTGGCCATTGACATCCAAGGAGAAAGATGGGAAAAGCATCACGGAGAGACAGGGCTACTTAAAGCCCAGCAGAATGCCCATGGACCCTACCTAGGGTAGGACTATTCTCTGTGGGGGTCCCTTCTTTAGCAGCCAAGCTTTATGATTCTGAAAATGAAATAAGGGAATGACAGGGCTTGCAGATCTGTGACTACATGGTTCTATCTTCTATCCTACCTTTGGAGGAGAGTGGTGCACACCGTGACTGATGCAGCCCTGGTACCACAACAGGAGCCAAGGAGCAGCACTTCCCATGATCTGAAACATGGAACGGAAATTTCTTTTACATGACACAAAGGCCAACATACACATCCTGTCTTCACCCAGAGAGAATACAGTATGTTCCTCAGTAAGTACCAGTATCTGTATACAAATATCTTGGCATGTTTCCTGAAGCAACATCCAAAATGTTCATGAAGCAGCAACTGCAACTAAACAGATTCCTAATGATTTGGCAGTTTTCTAAAAAAAGCAACTTTCACTCATTTTCCCAACCATCTGCTGCATACTAAAACTCCCCTGGTGTGCAGGAATGCAAGGACTATCTTTAAGCAATGTTTGTGCTTTGTGTTTAACCAAAACTATTCTTTTCCCAGTGATGACCCACTGTCCAGGCATACGTGTCTGAACAACACTGAGTTTTCTAAATCAAGTGAACCAAGCTAGAAGTTGAACTAGAAATTAAAGACCTCTAAGTTACATATAAATTTAGAACTGTTTTCCAGTGCAGGTTAATTCCATGAAAGTTAGTGCTGTCCAGATGGCTGGAAGAATTCCATGCAGTATTACAGGCGTGGGACCAACTGGCTAAGCAGCAGTTCTGCAGAAAAGGACCTGCCAGTTACAGCGGACAATAAGCTGGATAGGAGTCAACAGTCTTCCCTTGTGGCCAAGAAGGCTGACAGCATACTGGGCTGCATTAGCAGGAGCTTTGCCAGCAGATTGAGGGAAGTAATTATTCCCCTTTATTTGGCACTGGTGAGACCACATCTGATGAACCGTGCCCAGTTTTGGGTCCCCCACTGTAGAAAGGATGTGGACAAATTGGAGAGAGTCCAGTGAAGGGGAACAAAAATGGTGAGGGGGCTGGGGGACATGGCTTCTGAGGAGTGACTGAAGAAACCGGGCTTATTTAGTTGGCAGAAGAGAAGAGTGAGGTGAGATTTAATAGCAGCCTTTAACTGTCTGAAGGGGGGCTCCAAAGAGGATGTAGCTAGACTGTTCTCAGTGGTGACAGATGACAGAACAAGGAGCAATGGTCTCAAGTTGCAGCAAGGGAAGTTTAGTTTGGATATTAGGAAAAGCTTTGTCACTACAAGGGTGGTGAAGCACTGGAATGGGTTACCTAGAGAGGTGGTAGAATCTCCATCCTTGGAGGTTTTTAAGGCCCGGTTAAACAAAGCCTTGGGTGGGATGATCTAGTTGGGGATGGTCCTGCTTTGAGCAGGGGGTTGGACTAGACAACATCCTAAGGTCCCTTCCAACCTTAATTTTCTATGATTCTATGATGAGACCTCATTGAGAAAGAGGCAAACTGAAGGGAATTCAAAAGATAAAATAACGATTTAGGAGGAATTGATTTATGAATGGAGATACTTATAAAATGGTGTTTATAAGTAGAACTTTAGTATAAGAAACAGCACCTTTTCTGGAGATCTAGGGAAAGCCCAGAGCTCTAAGTGAGATCCATCAACCTGAGAGTCCTCCTCTTCATACAGAAGTGTGTGGTCATCTCTGCCCTAATATTGGTTAACTCAGATTGTTACAGTTGCTAGTTAGCTTGGACAGACTGACTGTAGAGGGTCGGGGCGCTAATGGAGGTGTGCACTGCCATTGAAATATACTATTGTAGTGTGCTGCTAGTTTTGCCATTTCTTGCGAGGTTGTCAATGAGGTTGCATATAAAATGTTTCCATATTACATTGGACAAATATGACCATATTTCTAGATTACTGGTATTTGTTCCTTACATCAGGGTTTGGAGTTAAATTAAAAGAGGCATTTTGCTGTTGTGCCTGGTTGACCACGATAACAGTTTCATGAACATTAATGACGGGTGGACAGGGGAAGCTGATGATGCCTGAATTTACAGGTACACTTACCAAAGGTAAATCTACAGGCAGTCCTCGGACTTACAACACAATTGGTTCCTGAAAACTGCGTCTTAAGTTGAAACGTTGTAACTCGGAACCAAGTTTCTCGCAAGCAACAATGTTATAAATGGGGGATTGGTTCCTGAACCAAGGCCTGGTACCCTATTTTCACTAAAAATATCCCAGAATTTTGTACTTGATCAATTATAGATGAGTAATATAGCTACATTAATGTATTTATATTGTAAATAGCAATCTTATTGATTTGGAAGGACTTCTTTGAGGTGACTTTGCTGGACTTTTTGAAAGGCTCTTGTTTGGACTTTTTGAAGGGTTCTTGGCTGGAGTCTTCTCAGGAGTCTTGGCTGCAGGTTTTTCTCGAGTCTTGTCTGCTTTCTTAAAGAAAATGTCCAAGGAAGTTTGGACAGATGTTCTCCAGGGAGATGAGCGATGCAGCAAACTTGTTTGCTGGTGTGGCGTCACATCGGATCAAGCATTGTAAAGTCAAAAACTGATGTCATAAAGTTGAAATACAACGTTTATAAATTAACAACCTAAGTGTGAAACACTATAACTCAAAATGTTATAAGCCAAGGACTGCCTGTATCAGTATGGCTTGCCCTTTTCCCTCACAGCTGATGAAGACTTTCACTGGACATCAAGATCCTTGAAAAGAACCATTTAGCAACTATTTTAAGGAGCTTCTGGATGACAACTAGGTATGCCTTTGAAAGAATGAAGGGTAGATGGAGGTTGTTAAACATTGCAGTGGGTTGGGAGGTAGAAATTCAGCCAGCGCCTTTCCTATGTGCTTGGGGAGCCAGTGAGATGCTCTCTTCTGAATGACAGTGGCCTGTGGCACATAGGATGTTTCACGCACTTTGGAAAAGAAGAGCTTAACTTTCTGGACATGTTCTTTGCCTTAGATTTTCTGTAGCTCATTATGGCTTGTAGGGTATGATAGCACAGAGCCATGGACTCTGATAAGCTGCATAGTTGCTTAGTAAGCTGCATGTTGTTAAGTTTATTTAACATTGGACACTGCATGGTTTCTGTGTGCTTGAAATAATGTATGTATTTTACTTTCTTAAAATACAACTTCTGAAATGTTCTGAAAAATGTGAAAGTTGTAGTTCTCAAATCAACCACCGCAAGGGCTGGGAGCTGGGGGGCAACCATGGGGGGTTGGGAGAGTGGGCGGGGGTTAGAGGGCTCATGGCAGAGCCCCCAGTGTGGCATGGGCAGTGGGGAGCAGCAGAGATTGCCCCTCTGCTGGGCAGGAGCCAGTGAGTGGGTGGCTTTTTCTTTTTTCTTCAAGGAGTTGGGAGCCAGAAGCTGGAGCAGCCATTGCGAGTGGGTTGGGGATGGGGCCTGTGTGATTCAGAGATTTGGCTGTTTCAGCAGCAGCTGAATCTCTGAATCAGATTTGGCTGAATTGATTCAGGACAGTGGTTCGAATCACTGAATCGAATCACTGTCCCCCGAATTGGCCGAATCTGAAGCGAATATTAGCTGCTTCGTGCAGGCCTATTGATGATGGTTGCTTGCTGAACAGGGCCTTTGGCCTTGTGGTTCTTAGTTGTTGATAATTGTCTGGCTGTTAGGAGCAAACTGAAATCAAACCTGAGAAGAGGTTTGGTGCTATTGAGTAGCTTGTCTGAAAGAGACTAGAGCCATTGAAGTTGGATACTTCCTGATCATCACAAGAATCTAGTAGAGTATCACCTCCCCTTGGTGAGTGAGGGAACCTAGTTGATATTCCGTGCTGAGGGAGGTTGGCTGGAATACAACTGGTTGATCACACATGTGAGCCAGTCTTCTGATGTGTTGCAGTTGGCTAGCAACCAGCCATCTATTTCGTTACTTACTGGCTGTGTCTACATGTGTGGATGTAACTACGCAGTCATTCAGTACCAGCGTTACTGCGCAATACCATTGCTGCACATTTTTTTCCTGAAACTATTGCGCAGTAAGAAGCTACTGCACAGTAGTTTGTTGCTACTGTGCAGTAATGTTGCCTCATGGTTAGTGCTTGGCAATGTAACTGTGTGGTGGCAACAAGCTATGCTGCAGTAGCTCATTGCAAATGCACCGTAGCTTCTTGTGTAGACACAGCCACTGTGGTGCAGTGTCTTTACTGTATTTTAAGTTTGTTCTTTGATTCCTATTGTTATTACACTATAGGTATTTGCATATAGCTTTGTTTCAGTACTGCAATAGTTTAATGTTTTAATATTAACTATCTGAAACCTGCAAAACACTTGTGATTAAATTTTTCTTGCAAAAGTATTTCTTTAAATACAGGATTTTTAGTTATCTTTTGACCAAATACTTTAACGGAATCCAAACTTGTCACCCTTGAAAGGCTACATAAAGCTGTCCATGTGTAAACACTGGCTTAGGAATGTAAATATATATTTTGTCAAAAGTCTGACCTTGTGACTTGTTTATAATAGAATAAGACAGCCCTCGTACATGTGACTTGGGGCCCTTGTGTGAGGAAATTGTCCCGTTTAGTGGTTTAATTCCCCTTTCTAAAGATTTAATTGTGTAACAGTGTACACGTTTGGTGGCATGTTACAATTCAATTTCATAACAGAGTACACGTTTGGTGTATTTTGATTTAAATGACTTTTTAATGTAGCAAACTAAAACACATCCCATGTATTTTAGTTTGCTATGTAACAAATTACAGCAATATTTCTCATGTGTACAAAAGGCCCTATCTGGAGAAGGTGGCAGGGATGGTGCAAGGGGTGCTGGAAGCCTGGGTGGGCTTGGGGAAGCTTGGTCTTGGCAGGCTTCCAGTGCCCTGTGCACTGTCCCTGCCATCTTCCCTGGCTTCCAGCTCACCCAGCCTGTTCCCGGGCAGTCCCAGATTAAATACAGGAACAGGCTGGCTTGGCAGGAGGGTGGGTGGGTGTGTTGGTAGCCAGAGAAGGTGGCAGGGACAGTGCACAGGGCACTGGAAGCCCGCAAAGCCCAAGCTTCTCTGAGCACACCTGGGCTTCCAGCACCCCATGCACTGTTCCTGCCTCCTTCTCCAGATAGGGCCTTTGTACACGTGAAGAATATTGCTGTAATTTGTTACGTAGCAAACTAAAAATACATGGGATGTGTTTTAGCTTGCTACATAAAAAATTCATTTAAATCGGAATACACTGAACGTGTGCACTGTTATGCAATTAAATTGTTATTTAGGCAATTTGAGTTTTGTTAAAAGGGACAATTAACCCACTAAAAAGGGTAATTTCCTCACGTGTACAAGGCCCCTTAGTCATGTGTAGAAACAAGTCACAAGGTCATACTTTTGACAAAATATGTATTTATATTCCTAAGCCTGTGTTTATACACGGACAGCTTTATGTAGCCTTTTTGAGGGTGAGAAGTTTTGAATCTCTTAAAGTATTTTGTCAAAGGATAACTAAAATTCCTGTATTTAAAGAAAATAAAAAATGAATTGCAAATGTTTTGCAGGTTTCAGCTAATCTGTAATAATAATAGGCTTATTCCGTCTGTCTGTCCAGAGCATTCTGATTGTTTGTCTCAGCAGCCAATCACAATGCATAGTGAAACAACCAATCAGAGTGCTCTGGGCAGGCAGAATAAGCCTATTATTATTATAAATTAGTTAGCAACTTTACCCATTGAGTCTGTGGTTATTGGGTTTCAAAGTGACAAACCAAGCTGGGTATCTAGCAAGCCTAATATGCTGTTCAGCTTGGGCTAGCACAACTTTATGGTGCCATCTCTTTCATACAGGAATCTTTAACTAATTAGGGGCCTTTTGTATTAATTATGTGTCCTCTCACTTAACACTTTCACTTTCAAACCACTTGGCCTCATTTTTTCCATGCATGTTATGAAGTCACTGAACATTTCCTCATTTATTCTTTTCTTCTTTCCTTTCAAAATCTTCCAGACCAGGGGAAGTGGACTTAACAGCACTATCCTCTTGGGCTTGGCAGCCTTAGCCTATGAGGAAAGGAGCATTATAAGCCATAACGGTTCATTGTTCTGCTCCCAAGGAAGCAAAAATATTCTTTTTTTTTTAACCTCACAACATTGAGATATTAACTGCAGAACTCTCTTGAGTCTTGGGAGACATTGGAGATGGTAAATCCCTTTCCCATCCTTCCCCCCACCTTTCCCATTCTTCTTTCTAGGAGCTTTGGATCTGCAATGCAAGGAGCCCTTGCAGCTACCATGTACTATTAGCAGTGGTGGCTGGTTGACTTGGTTGAGCTCAGGGCATGGTGGACTGCTGTTCTACTTGACTGCTTGTTCCATTGGTGGGTCTGTTACCATAGACCATGGGGCAGTAATTCATGACATTTTGAGGTCAAGCATGGAAGGTGTGGGGGGCTAATGGAATGAGGCTAGATACTGTGTTTGCACATTTGCAGGCAGTCCTGAGGCCTCCTCCCCTACAGCCTTGACCACAAATCACCAGTGATTCACCAGAATGGTCCACCTCCTTGGATTTTGCATGAGGGCAGAGTTATTGTTTCAGAATGAGGGAGCAGGCAGCCCAGACTTGCAATGTTAGAGCTCTTCCAGGGAACTTTCTGCATCTACAATTCCATTGCAAATCCCCTGCATGCAT
The DNA here is from genome assembly GCF_001723895.1 of Crocodylus porosus. Lineage (NCBI taxonomy): Eukaryota > Metazoa > Chordata > Crocodylia > Crocodylidae > Crocodylus > Crocodylus porosus. The sequence goes on from NW_017728916.1 coordinate 3,875,048, forward strand.
GCTCAAAGCTCATTGTGCCAAAGAGGCCAATTTTCAATAAAGTTAGTGCACATTTGGTGTGAAGAGTGTCAATGCCTTGTTACTATCACTGTGCTTTAGGGCTGTGTGAAGCTTTGGGTGGTGATTCGATTTGGAGGAGATTCAACCCAATTCGATGGCTGAATCTCCAAATCCAAATCAAATCAGGGGACCAATTTAAAAGTCTGAATCAATTCAAAGCTCTCTGAATCTTCGGAAAAGACTCAGAGAGCTTTGATGATTCGGGCAGTTCCTGCTGGCTGCAGCAGGGAGCTGCAGCTGACTCCAAGCTCGTAGGTAGGGGGCAGGGGAGGAGGGCCCGGGGGGGAGGGGACCCCTGCCAGCCCCTGCAACTCCTGCTCACTCCCTCAGCCCCCACATGGCTGCCCTGCCTGCCCCAGTGCTCACTGGCTGCTGCTGGGCCCCACTGCCCCATGCTGTGTGGAGGTTCTGCTTGAGCCCCCTGAACCTCCTTCACTTTCCCAGCCTTCCCATGGGTGCCATGCATAGGCCAGCTCTGGCCCTTTAATAAAAAAAAACCAAGAAAAGCCCCGGGACTCACCGCTCCTGGTGCAGCCTCAGGGCTTTGGGGGCTCATGCAAAGTCCCCCATATGGCGCAGGGCAGTGGGAACTGACCCTTGCTGGCAGGAGCAGTGAGTATGGGGGTTTTCTCATTTATTTTTCTGATCCTGATCTCTGATCCTGCCCACTAGTCTTGCTCCTAGATGCCCCATCCCATCTGCCCATCTGCCTGGCTACACACCCTGCCTGTGCGGGTCCCAGCCGGTCTGCATGAGTACCCTGCCCACCCACTCAGTTCAGCACCCCTGGCAGGGGGTGCAGGGCAGACAGGCCTGGGTGCTGGGGCAGTGAGGCTGGTTCCAACAGTGGCAGCTGGAAGAAGCCACTAATGGGGCTGCCAGGAAATGGAGTCCCGCCGCTGCGCTGCTCCAGACTTGCTGTGTACTTAGGAGTGGTGGGACTGGCTGCATGCATCTGGGCTGCCCCCTGTGCCTGGTTTAGGTGGGGCTGAAGGACCCACTATGGGCCAGACAAGTTCTATTGTAAAGTTCATACCTGTGGTTGTCTTTTTGCATCTGGTGCTGCCTGCATTTGAACATATGCATGATGTGAGGAGGATGGTTGGGGAAGTGTAGCAGGTTGCCCTCCCCAACAGCATTTTCTTTTCCTATGAGGGGCACCCCTGAAGTCCCTTAATGTTTCATTTCTTTTCTTCGTCTTGTAGCCTGCCTTTACTCACCTGCCACGTCTTGATATAAATATTATTAGATGTTCTTACAAGTGGGAGACTGCCTATTGTAATTCTGTGTTGGGGTTCTCAGCCACCATGGGCCTTGTCTTCCATCTTTCTCTAGCTAGGCCTACCAGTCTAAACCCATCAGATAGGGTTTGACTCCGAGGCTTTAGCTCCTTAATCCTCTCGAGGCCTATGACTTTCCTTTTGTTTTCAATCTGGAGCCCAGGCTTTCTAGCCCGGAGGCCCATCCGCACAGAGCCAGCAGGCCGCAAGTTCCAGTCTGGGCAGCAGGCTAAAGCTCCCCCTGCCCAAAGCCACCCTTTTCTTTAGCTTGGGCTACCAACTGAAATCCCCGCATTGCGACCTGGATTAAAAGTCCTGCAACCAGCTCAGAGCTACAGGCCCTATATGGCTGCACACTCTAGTGTACTAGGCCCTTTGGCCTTTTATGACTACGCCCGAGGCACTAATGAGGCCTCCTCCCCTACAGCCTTGACCACAAATCACCGGTGTCAATGCAGGTCTGTCTCAATGGGGTTTCAGTCAGGCTCTTGTGTATCAAAGAGCTCCAGACTTTCAAGTGCAATTTGTGTCTGGAGACTTTCAGTGCAATTTGGATGTACATTCCTCACTATTCTTGTGTATGTCAGTGCTGTTTGAGGTAATGTGCTAGTCAGTGCCACTGTCCTGTGCCCAAATCCTGTCTAGTTCCTCCTAGTATGGATGGGTGATTTGAGAACTAACCTTTGGTTTCCTGTAGGCCATTTTCATAAATTCAGCTTTCAAGTAGTACTGCAGAGCATCCTGGTCATGGGTTTGCTTGGCCATACTTCATGATTTCCTCAAAAAAGTCCATGTTGTGATGTTTGGGTTCCAGTGTCTGATGTCTGAACCTACATCTCCCAAGAGGGCAAGAAGATTCAGTACCCCCATATGTACCCATCTGGACACACAATGACAAAATGGCACAGCACAGAGCTAGATCAAAATGCTAGGAATGCTGAATGCTGGAGAGCATATGTGGACCTAACCTGACTATTGGACAGGAGGTGACATCCTGTCACCAGGAACACAAGGCAATAGAGGGCATGTAGTTAAACAGACAGACTAGACTAGGTATGATGCAAAGCAGTGTAAGAAGGCTAATAGAGGGCCACACTACAAAGCTCCCAGTCCCAACACAGAAGAGACTGTATGCACACTTGTAGAATATACATTATTGTGAGATGGAAAACTTGTGCTTTCCAACAAGAGAAAAAAACTCTACGGTACTTGGATGGCTAGTTTGTATGAAAGAATTGCCTCGTTGGATGCAGTGGCTTTTTCACTCCGATGCAACTCAGTTTACTATGAGACAGCCCCTGCCTCCATGTAAAAATGCATCTAGACTCAGACTCATCTTAAATATATTTAAATATGACACGGAACCAGTTTGGGAAATCACACATGCATTGTAGATGCTGCACTATACACATATATAGTACATTCAGTCTAATATGCAGCTAATGCTATTTTTCCCATATGGAACAGTATTTAAGGGCAAATCTTTCACCTGGAGCTCCCTTGCACTGATGCTTTTCTGCACTATTCCTGAAAGCCCAAGCAGGGTGTCCACAGCCCTTACATATGGTAGAACTGTTCTTTGTGGGGTGTCTTCTGAATTGCCCAGGACTTCTGATTCTGAGGGTGAATCAAAGGAGTTGTAGGGCTGGTGGATCTGTGACTATAGAGATCTATATTCTATCCTGTCCTTGGAGAAGGAGGGCTGTATATGCAGTGATGGATGCAGCTCTAGCATTACCACAGGAGCCAAGGAGCAGCTCTGCCCAAGCTCTGAAGTGTGGGAAGGAAATGCCTTCTATGTGACCCCAAAGTGCACTCTTGTGCCAGTGAAAACACTCTGGCTTCTCCCAGGCTACACAGTGTATTGCTCAGTAAGTACTAAGACCTTTTTGAGTAATAAGGAGCAACAGTCAAACTCCTAGAAGTAGGTTTCAGATTGGATATAAGGAAAAACTTCTTTACAGTTTGTGTGACCAGAGTCTGGAACAGACTCCCAGCAGGCGTGGTGCGGGTACCTGCCCTGGAGGTCTTACTGGATGCACACCTGCTGGGGTTATTTGACCCGAGCAGTCTTTCCTGCCCAGAGCAGGGGGGCAGGACCTGATGATCTCATGAGGTCCCTTCCAGCCCTACACTTCTGTGAATCTGTGTTTCCTAAAGTGATGATTGGGGGTGGTGGTGGTGGTGGTGAAGAAAATGTTCCTATGAGAGGCAATTTATGCTCCCTCCCCTACTTCCCTTAGTTGGAAGCAAAAGGAAGTAGCAACAGTAACTGAAGTTAAGGGGAGCATGAGAGTGGTGAACTTCACCATAGTGAGATGTAAACACATGAGGTTTGGGAAACACTGATCCAAGGAATTTTTCCAAATAACATCCACAATTTTCATAAAACAGCAACTGTAGCTGAACAGGTCCCCAATTCCCTAGGCATTGTTTTTGGAAAACAAACAACTTCATTCCTCTGTTTTCCCAACTACTTGCTGTACAGAAAAACTCACTAGATATTCAGGACTGTACAGGCTATCTTTAAACAATGTTTGTGCTATGCATTTGACTGACAGGTGGTTCTTTTCCCACCAGTGAGTTACTGTCCAGTTGTACGTGTCTGGACAACGCTGAATTTTCAAAAGAAAAAAACAGTTTAGCTTTGGAATTTTGAACTCATAGCCCTAAGTGTAATGTAAATTTAGAACAGTTCTATTGCACTGCAGAGATTTCTCTGGAGAACAGTGAGGTATCCTAATGAAACTTCATTTTGAAAGAGAGAGACTGGAGGGAGTTCAAAGGAAAGCTTCTAAAAAAATGATTTACAGGGAACTGAGTTATGAAGTAAAATTGGAAAAGAATATATACATAACTTGGCTAAAGCAGGATAAACAGATAGATTTTGACCCTAAGCTAAATGGCAGGACAGCGTGGGAGAAGACAGAGGCAAAGGTAAAGCAAAGACTGGGGCTGTGGCACATGCACTCTCTTTCTATGGCGTGAGGGGCACGTCATGCTCGTGAGGGCAGTGTTGTTACCGGTGCTTCTGTACACTGCACTGGTCTTCCCTGCTTCCGAACCTGTCGTCCACAGGATCCAGAGGGCCATGTGCATTTTCTTCTGGGGCTTCAGATGGGAAAAGGTTGTCAGGAAGACCTTGTATAAGGACAAGAAGGCCGGGGCAGGGGAATGCCAGATATCCTCCTGTTCCTGTGGGCCAAATATGCAAACCAGATCTGCAAGCTGGCGAAGGGCACGAAATCCAAAACTGCCTGTTTGGTGAGATATTTTTGCAGGGCAGCTCCCGAGATACTGGGGTGTGTTCACCCCAACCAACCACAGACCGTGGATCATGGGCTCACCGTGGTTTTACGAGATGCTAAACCAGTGCCACACCTTGTATGGCCTACAGAGCACAGGCCCTGCAACCACAAGAAGATCTAGTAGATAGTGAGGCTGAAGGACATCATGTCGCCTGTGGACCTGCTCCTGGGTGGCACGTGCCAGGCCGTGTGGAATCACATTGACCACAAGGACCTGCGCAAAGATCACAAGGACCTGAACTGGCTAATAGCCCAACGAGCCCTGCCAGTGGGGGCCCAGAGGCACAGAGAGGGTCAGCTGCGGAGACCCAGCTGCCCATGGCCTAACTGCCACAGAGCCACTGAGACTATTGACCACCTCCTCTGGCTCTGCACCTGCACCACCCTGTATGGAAAAGGGTGAAGCAGCTCTGCAAAGCAGTTACCGATGTCAACTGGCTAACCAGAGAAGCGGCGCTGTACGGGCACCTCCCCAGACACCATGGGAACCCATTGGCCCTGTCTTAGAATGAACTACTGGGTTCAGAAGATTCCCCGTGCTTCAACAAAGGACACACTCACGGTTGTTTTCACCCTTGCAAAGCTTTATTTAAGGATACTCGCAGAGGCAGGTGATAGAACCTCACATCGGCCTTAGGTGGCAGCCACCACCCCGCATGATTTCCCTGGCCCCGGAGTGTCCCGATCCCCAGGATGCGATAGCTTGTGCCGTGGCTCTGCGCAAGCTGGAACTCTTGCCAGAGCTGAGGAACCCATCGTAACTTAAGAACGTACAGCTTATATAGTCTGGAGTAAACATCGTTATCTCAAGGTAGGAATTTGGGGATGAGTTATGATCCAACACACCTGGTGTTTACCACGGTCCATTGTATTATAACATTCTACTATCTACGTTCATGGTTCAGTCACGCTCACAGAGCAGGAGGTTACATGCCACTTCACCGGCTTACTATGGAATCAGCATGCAAAACTCTTGCTATTAACAAAGCTCTTACCGTTACAGGCCCATTTCGACCAGTTTGCGTGCTGCATCAGGAGCACCCTGTGGAAGGCCAAGAACCTCCTGTTGTACAGGCACATGGACATAGAGGAGGTAGGCTGTGTGAAAATGGCTCTGAGTGAACTCCAGACCTACTACCAGAAATCAGTAGTGGAGGATGGAGAGGATGCAGCCAAAGCCACCTGCCATAAAGACATGTGGTATAGGATCTTCCTGCGCCCTGAGTGGAGAACAGGGTGGTGACAGTGAGGAAGAGGAGGAGCCAAATGGAACTGAGGACAGCAACAGCACTAGTGGGTCCTCCAGTGGGAACTGGAGTGACAGTGACATGAACAACAGGTGAACTGAGTATGTGACCCTGCAAGTGGGTTGGGGATGAAAGAAAGGGGTTGCACAGTCTGAGAGGCCACAGTTTGTTTGTGTGTGTAGCGTGCGGTGTGGATATTGTAACAGATCCAGGTGGTCAGCGGGCCTTTGTACAGGTATGTGGGCTGTGCAGGTGCAGTTTTTTTTGTAATGTGTTATATATATATATATATATATATTTCTCTCTACACTCGGAGTATTACTCCACAAAGAAAAACCATAACCCGAGAGAGAGAGAGAGAGATTCCCCCTCCCCCATAAAAGAAAGTTCTCAGCCTTAAGGCTTAAATCGGGTATAGCTCCTATTGGGTCACAGGGGCTTGCACATAGGATCTTAGTCTTTTGTGTACATGATCACCTTGAATGGCATTGTGTAGTTAAGGGTGGAGACTTGTCCAATGCACTGTGGCCAGTGCCCCTATGAGAGTCTGCAATAGGCTTCCACTGGGAAGATCTTGGCTACACAAGTTATTTTTATGGAGATGGGGGATTTTTTCCTAGTTTGCTCCTTTGGCCTTTTGGCTAATGACAGGTGAGCCTCAGGGACATCTGAGCTCCAAGGCTTCTGGCCTGCACATAGGATGTCTGCCATGGATTTGGGAGTATCTGAAGCCCCAGCCTGAAGAGTCTGGGAGGAAGGATACTTGCTGGTGGTAGCGTCACAAACTTGAATGATTGAGCTTTGCTCAGTCGACAGAATTTGGAACTGATTTGGCCAATTTAGCCTGAGACATGAATGAGGGGAAGAAAAAAAAAGCATTGTTTGTATTACATATAAGTAGGTACCAAAGTGCTACTCAAAAGTGTGTTTATGGAGTACCTATACTAAAATTTGCAGCAGTTTCAAACCAAGGTAACATATCAATTCTGGATAAACTAAGTGTATGGGCACTATATATAAATTGCTACAGCCATGTTTAATTTAAAGGTTATTGTTTTCAAAACTGTTCCTCACTTCCATGTGTTCAGGGAAAGCAGAGTCTGATAATAAGGAGAGGGGGAAGGGGCTCCAAGGGGAAAAAGTTGGAGGGGAAGCAGAGAGTAAAGGGGCTACCTGATCACCCAGATTTTTTCCCTTGGGGGCACATTCAAGACAAACCTTCAATAATTAGATTCTGGACCTGGAAAATTATAACAAACTTATCAGTTAGATTCTATATATGGAACATTTTTGGGGGGGCTGTCTTCTAATCAGGGTTGTCTTCAATTAAATATGGTACATCATCCACTGTGCTCGAAGAGAGGCTATCAAAGGCATGGTGGATATTATATAAACGGTGCTGTGGATGTTTTGTTTAGTCTGCCAAAATCCCAGCAGTCTGCCCTACTTCAGCTTCTTTTAATGTACCATTTGGCTGTATATGGAAATTATCTAAATATGTTTATATTTGATGAGCATAAACATGGAAAAGGGAAAAGCATTTAGACAGATTGTGCGATGAGAATGAGTAAGTAGAGTAGAGGTAACCGAGCAGAGGAAAATTTAGGATACTCATCATCAGGGACATCTTCCTGACAGGAAGATCTGCTAGCTTGTGCAATGTGTGTCAAGGGACTGGTGGAGCCTCATTAGCTGGCGTCACTGGAATCTAGTCCAGACAAAGCAGATTAATGGAGAGGAAAATTTTGCACTGATGGAACTGAACCAGAAAACCTAATAAGCCTTTTTCAGCTCAAACTTTTACATTTCTGTGACTCTAGTAGTTAAGTACACAGATAACAGCATTATACATTTGGAAAGATAATACTGCAAGACTGAAGAGAGAGTAGAAGATGTGGTTGATATAACGCTAGGGAGAATGGAAGAACAATCACTTGGGTTGACAGGTTAAAACAGGGTCCCTTCTGTCCATTTCTGGTATCCTTGAAAGTGGAAATAAAAGTGAAATGGAATCTTTACAGAAAAAGGGAAAATGAACCACCTACTTCAACCAGCATCTTTATCCTGTGGCATATATTCCAGATGACCACATGAGTCTGTGGCCCAAGTCACTCGTCACCAATCGTATGTTTGCAGGATGTGGAACAGGGAAGAGGTGGGGGGCAGCCTCAGTGAAATAAGGGAATTAATCAATGTTATGTGGAGAGTGAGGAAAATGGCCTCGTGTTCCTCTACACCAGCTGCAGGAGCTCAGTGTGGAAACTTTCAGGTGTTGTTCACAAGCACATGCTATGTTCTTAAAGCCCAGAGAGAGGGGTTCTGGGAATGGCTTTAGTAGTCTGTTGCCTCTATGCATCTCTAGTACAGGGAACTGGCTGGCTTAGAAGCCACATTACAGTTTTATGGATGAAAATAACCCCAGAATGTACCGATATGTTATCATGCATCACCTAACAATTCTTTGGAGAAACAGTCCTTGTACACAGGATTGAAAGACAACAACTGTGAGAAACCACTTTAACAAGCTTGGTGGGGAAGCCAAGCACCTACTCTTCACTGAAGGAATAGGTATCAGATCAATTTTGGCTATTCTGAAGCTGCTTCTGAAGGTTTCTCCCAGAAAACTTGAAAAGGCACCCCAAAAATTCATAAGTCTTTCATTACAGGGTTTGGGTTCCTATCCAGCAACCTCCGATTGTTGGAACAGCCTATATTGAGATGCTGCCAAAACCACTGCTTCAATGTCAGAAAGACTCCTCAGTTCATGCCAGAGAACACCAAAACTGTACTTACACTTGCACAACACTTTGAATTTAGGTCTCCCTCTATTTTTGTCTGAGGCAGAGCCCCCACCCCACTTACAGCACAGGGCAGTGGGGGCAGCAGGTATTGCCCCCTGCTGGGCAGGAGCTGGTGAGTTCAGGGTTTGTTTTTTTTTTAAAGCGCCAGGAGCTGGGGAGGCAGGGCAATCATGGGGGTGTGCTGGGAGAGTGGGCGGGGGTTGGGGGCTCATGGCAGAGCCCCCCCATGTGATGTGGGGCAATGGGGGGCAGCAGGGATTGCCCCCCACCAGGCAGAAGCCAGTAAGCCAGGGCTTTTTTCCACCCCCCAAAGAGCCAGGAGTTGGAGCAGGCGGGCAGGGCAGTCATTGAGAGCAGGTGGGGGATGAGGCCTGTGTGATTTGGAGGTTCGGCTGATTTGTCAGTAGCCAAATCTTTGAATAATTGATTCAGCCAAATCAATTCGGCACAATGGTTTGAATCACTGCTCCCTGAATTGGCCAAATCTGAATCCAAAGTGAATACTAGCCACTTTGCACAGGTCTAGTCAGTATTAATTTTACTGCCTCAAATAAACTCAACAAAAGGATGACACAGTAGGTAGCTTCCCAGTACAGGCATTATATTTCAATATGCTTATCTACAGGGAAATGTTTGGAACTTAGCAAATATTACTTTCAGGAAGTAACTGAAGAGACAGTACAGTACTGGTAGAGGAATGAAGTGTGAATGATGCACCATATTGGCTCTCCTTCCATGGGATACTGAACAAAAGCCATTTTTGGTCTTTGTAACAGGGGGCCTGCTTGGGGCTGACTTCAGTATGGCCCACCCACCTGTTCTTGAACAAACCACCTACCTTCTCACGCGCCACACCTTGGTCTTAATTGATTAATTAATAGATGTAATTAGGCAGAAGGCTGCCCATTTTCTGCCCCGCTGCTAGGGGGTGCTATCTGCAGCTCCATTCCTCCCCTACACCACAGCCCAAGCCTTGCTGATGACATTATGATGTTTTCATATGTGCCAGTCCCCCACGATGGGGTGCAGAATCCTGCTGTAGGACCTCCACCTGAGTTCCTCCCTCCAGGTGGACTCTGACACCATTACACCGGGCCATGTATCTCCCTGCCACTAGTTCCCCTTCGGGTGTGGTCCCCTCACTGGGACCTTTGGCTCACACTAGCCCCGGCCCACCTCCAGGCCAGTCAGGACCCCAGGCCCCTGGCTCTTGGGCGTCCCTCTCAGTGGGCCTCCTTGCCCTTCTGACCCTCCTGGTCCTGGTCCCTGCCTGGGCCAGTCAGGGGAAGCTCTGCCAGGCCTTGATGTACGACCCATATTCTTATCCTGGGGTCCCCCTCTCTAGGTCTTCCTCCAGAGATGTGGGGAGCTGGGGTTACCACACACCATGACTGGTGCCTCAGGGTCTCACAGGGGACTCACTCCCACCCTGGGCAGCAGGTCGCGGTACTACTACTGGTGTTATATTTGACCCAAACTCTGCCTCCCCACATTAGAGGACTTACTGGGGTCAGGACTCAGCTCTCTCTCTCTCTAGCTGAGCCCCCTCTCCCTTCACAGGGCTCCACATGCTGGCCCCCTCACACTGGGGGCTCCACACTGCTGGTAACGGCCTCTTTACTCAGGGGCTTGGAGCTTCCCTCCACAGGTGGGCGCAGGTGGCCATAGCCATGCCTAGCCCCAACTCTTCTCCTCGGGGTCTCGAACCCCCGCAGGGCTCAGGTGGCCTCAGCCACACCTGGCCTCCAACTCTCCTCCTCAGGGCTTGCAGCCCCACAACTATCTCCAGTGTAGGCAACCCACCCAAAGGTGAAGGCTAGGGGTTAAGGCACCCCAACCCACCTTTCACTGGGGTGATCACTGGCCTGGCATTTCCTGGGGGCTCCTGTGTCACTGGGAGCCCCTCCAGTCCACCCACTCCCAGCAGAGTGTAGATTCCAGTCATACCCAGGACCAGGAGCCTCCTACCATCCCCTACAACTCCACCCTTACCTCCAGATGAAACTCAGCAGCCCTCAGGCTAGGCAATGTTGCTGCCTCCTCCAGCAGCCAAACTGCCTTGTTTATATAGGCAGCCCTGAGCCTAAAATGGCTGCCCTCATTAGGCATCTGGAGGCTGCCAGCTCCAGGGCCTTAAAGTGGCAGGCACACCTAGTGCCCTGCCACAGTCTTCCTCAGCATTGTGCAGGGTTTGCTCATTTATGATTCAGGATTTCATAGATTTCATAGACATTAGGGCTGGAAGGGACCTCGGAAGATCATCGGGTCCAGCCCTCCACCCAAAGGGCAGGAAGTCAGCTGGTGTCATAGGATCCCAGCAAGATACGTATCCAATTACTCTTGAAGGTGTTCAGAGTAGGTGCTTGAACCACCTCTAATGGCAGACTGTTCTAGACCTTGGGGGCTCGGACAGTAAAGAAATTCTTCCTTATGTCCAGCCTGAAACGGTCTCGCAGTAGTTTATAACTGTTCAACCTCGTCATCCCTTGGGGCGCTCTGGTGAACA
>NW_017728916.1:3888212-3894406 GCF_001723895.1 Crocodylus porosus
ATGAATAAGAAGCATAGGATAGTGGTCTGTGGGCTGGAGGAGCTTTGGGATCTTCTCTGCAATGTCCCGGATGCGGGGCCCTGGGAAGCAGCAGACTTCCTGGGCTAAGGGGTCAGAGCGGCAGATTACTCCCTCAGTCCCCCTCAGGATGGAGTCTCCCACAACAAATTTAACAAAACCCATAATGTTTAATCATAGCAATAGCTTCTACTTCCCTTCCAAAATGTAATCTCTTATGTCAGGGATGCAATAAAGGACCATCTAATGATGCAGGCTGCTTGCAGTGATTTATTAGGTATTGTCCACTAACCTTATATCTCACATAAAATCTGCCTTCGCTTGGCATAGTTCCACATGAAAAATCAAGTTAATTTACTATAATGAATATGGAAAACAAAAGATATGGGTGGGTTACTTATTTAATTGGGTCATGGTGGGAAATTGGGAAAATCTACATTTAAGAATTGGGTTTTTTTTTTTAAGGAACCTAAGTGAATGCTTAGTTTTGTACAGATTTACTAGAAATGGTAACAAAATGTTTTATATAGTGGATAATTAATGCTTGGGATATTAATGCCAGCACCTAATCAGGGAAGATAATGAACTTCCTTGCCAAAAGCTGAAGTAATCCTCTCTCCCTGCTTGGTCCCTGCTCATTGCCAGAAAAAGTTCTGCAAGTTCCAAAGCCTGCAGGTAGCTTACATTTCTTCTGGGGACTGAATTCACTGGCCAGGATGTTCAGTCACTATAACGCAACTGTTCATCCAAGTTTTTCCTGAGAGGAATACAGTCTTGGTCTGAAGGCTTAGAGAGAGAGAGAGAGGATCCATCCTTTCCCTTGGCAGTTTGTTAATCTTTATTGCAACACCTTTACTGGACTGTTCCCTGTGGCTATGGCCAGCCTGAGGGCAGCAGAGTTGAAGTTGCCCTGCATGGGTGTTGTGTATTGCTTCTCTTCTCTTGGTTCAAGCTTAGCAACTCTCCACACCTTGGGAGAGCCGGTTAGCACCACTAGGCAGCCCCAGCTCTGCACCAATGAACTCTGGGGCAGTTTATTTTACCCTGTTACAAGGGCTCCATTCAGATTTTGTGCTAAGTCCTACGTAGGGTGATGACAGGGCTTCACTTCTTAGTGTGGGTAGTAAATGGGAATGATAACCTTTACCTTTACCTCCTGGGATGTGATGGGCATCATCTCTCTGCAAAAGATTAAAGTCTCTTTTCTTACAGGTGGGCTGACCTCCTATGTTGTGCTTTAAACTAAGTACAACGGGGGGCAGGGAGGTAGGAGATGGAGAGAGTCTAGAACCTACAAACTGTGAGACATGCAGCAGTACAGCCCAGGTAAGTACCAAGGGGCCCTTTGGGCATCAGAGCTGGGGGCCACAAAAGGCATCATTCAGAGGTCTCAGGTGCCTCTATACTAATACTAGGAGCATGGGGAACAAACAGGAAGAACTCGCACTCCTGCTTGCAGACAATAACTTTGATATAGTGGGGCTAACAGAAACCTGGTGGGACCCTACCCATGACTGGGTGTTATACATTGAGGGCTACAGAAGGGACAAGAGTAGGGAGGAAAGAGGGTGGGGTTGCTTTCTATGTAAAGGCGCATTATACATTAGGCCTGTGCAATAGGGAACTATTTGATTCAGATTTGGCCGATTCAGATGCCAGAGATTCAACTTGAAGAGATGAATCATTTTTCTGATTTGATTCGGCCGAATTGCTTCAGAAGATTCGGCTCTGATCCAGAGAGTCGACCATAGAGTATAATGGGGAATCAATGAAATATCTATAACTTTGTTGTCTTTTGGCTGGTTCAGATGAAACTTGCAGGGATAGTAGCCCCTGCTGAGAGCATGATATGTTCCAGGTTTCAAGGTTATAGGTGCAGGGGTTTCTGAGAAACTGCATGCCAAAGTCCTGAAAGCAAAACTCATGTCGTGTGTGTGTTAAGCCACAGTGGGGTGAAGACTGTACGCATGCTAGCCCCTGGTGAGGCCACAAAGCCTGCCAAGTTTCAAGGAGATAGGTGCAGGGGTTTGGGGAAACTGTTCCTCAAGCTGTGGACAAGCAACACTCATGACATGGGTGACAGTGTGTGTGTTAAGACGCAGCAGGGTGGAAGCTGCAGGCTTGCTAGCCCCTGCGGCAGCCACAGTCTTCCAGCTGTCAAAGAGATAGGTGCAGGGGCTTCTGGGTTCTAGGGCTTTGTACCTTTTGCAGGCAAACTCCTGTTATGGGTGCTTGTGCAACTGACTGTCTCTGTCTTGGGGCAGAAGCAGTTCCCAGCTCTGTATTGATTCTTTCCTCTCCTTAGTTTGGTTTTGTAGGTGTTAACCCTTGCTCATTAACTCATTATCCTCACTAGCTACTTTGTATTGAGCTGGTCTTTGAGTGAATCATGATTGATTGGCAACACAGTAGCTTAGCAGCCAGGCCTGCAGTAGTCCTCCAGTAGTCCTCCCTCCTTCCTCCCCCTGTGCCCCAAGACAGACACAATTGCACAAGCACCCATGTCATGAGTTTTGCCTGTCAGCAGCCAGAGGTACAGGGACCCAGAACCCAGAAGCCCCTGCACCTATCTCTTTGACAGCTGGCAGGCTTCATGGCCTCAGCAGGGGCTACCAGGCCTGCAGCTTTCACCCTGCTGCTCCTTAACACACACACTGTCACCCATGTCACAAGTTTTGCTTGGCCACAGCTTGAGGTACAGTTTCCCCTAAACCCCTACACCTATCTCCTTGAAACTTGGCAGGCTCTGTGGCCTCCACAGGAGCTACCATCCCTGCAGGTTTGACCCCACTGTGGCTTAACATGTACATATGACATGAATTTTGCTTTCAAGAATTTGGGGAGCAGTTTACTCCAAGCCCTTGCACCTATCTCCTTGACACTTGGCAGGCTTTGTGGCCTCAGCAGCGGACACTGTCCCTTCAGTTTTCACCTCCCTGTGCCTTAACACACACACAGTATCACCTATGTCATGAGTTTTGCTTGTCAGCAGTTTGAGGTGCAGTTTCCCAGAAACCCCTGCACCTACTTCCTTGGGCCTATGACATTGGTCCAGCCTCAACTGGAGTACTGCATCCAGTTTTGGGCACCGCACTTTAAGAAGGATGCGGCCTGCCTTGAGAGGGTTCAGAGGAGGGCCACCCGCTTGGTTGGAGGGCAACAGGGCAGGCCCTATGAGGAGAGGCTGAGGGACCTGAACCTGTTCAGCCTCAGCAAACGGAGGCTGAGGGGGGATTTGGTGGCTGCCTACAAACTTGTTAGGGGAGATCAGCAGCAAATAGGAAGGGTCCTATTCCCCCCCGCAGTCCAAGTTTGTGGACAATACTAAATTGTGGGGTGAAGTGCACACTCTGGAGGGTAGAGAACAATTGCAGGCGGACCTGGACAGGTTAGAAAAGTAGGCAGTACACAATAGGATGCAGTACAAGGATAAGTGCAGAGTGCTGCACCTAGGCTGCAAAAATATCTAGCACACCTACTGGCTGGGAAGTGACCCTCTGAGCAGCACAGAAGCAGAAAGGGATCTCGGAGTCATAGTGGACTCTAAGATGAGCACGAGTCGTCACTGTGATGAAATCATCAGCAAAGCTAACTGCACTTTATCATGCATCAGCAGATGCATGATGAATAGATCCAAGGAGGTGATACTTCCCCTCTATGCGGCATTGGTCAGACCACAGTTGGAGTACTGCATCCAGTTTTGGGTGCCATACTTCAAGAAGGATGTTGATAGATTCGAGAGGGTCCAGAGGAGGGCCACTCATCTGGTTAGGGGCTTACAGGACAAGCCATATGAGGAGAGACTGAGGGCCCTGGATCTCTTCAGCCTCCACAAGAGAAGGCTGAGAGGTGATCTTGTGGCTGCTGACAAATTCATTAGGGGGACGCAGCAAGGGATCGGAGATTCTCTGTACACCCCAGCGCCCCTTGGGGTAACAAGGAGCAATGGTCACAAACTGACAGAGAGCAGATTTAGGCTAGATATCAGGAAAAACTTCTTCATGGTAAGGGTGGCCAAAATTTGGAATGGGCTTCCAAGGGAGGTGGTGCTGTCCTCTACCTTGGGGCTCTTTAAGAGAAGGCTGGATCGGCATCTGGCAGCACTCTTTCCTGCCTATGCAGGGGGTTGGATGCGATGTTTTGTTGAGGTCCCTTCCGATCCTATCATCTATGAAGTTGTGAAACTAAGATGTTGGAGTGTATCATACTCAGTCCTGTTGTCAACTGGAAAGTATCAAGGAATGCAGCACACTTCCTCTTAATACTGTTTTCCAGGATTTTAAAGTCCTGGATTTAGTGGGTCATGTCTCTGTGCAAACTTAATAGTTTCTTTTACTTGTGTATCAGTCTATCTAGTCACTAGTATACAGCATTCCACCCCTTGATTGCTCTGCATTTGGGGGCATGTGCATCTCCACTGAGAATCTGATTCTCCTAACTAATGGGATGGGCTCCAGAAGCGTGTTTTCAAATACATCATTAATAGATGTAGATCAAGGCATACTTTGATTTTCAAACATGCTTAGGCAGGGTAAAGACCAAAATCCCATTGATTTCAATGAGAGTTAAGGCTCTTAACCTGATTTAGTATCTTAGAAAATCAAGTTAATGAGAATTCAGTGCCATTTCTAATGGTGAATCTGTCCTGGACATGCAACCATCTTATGGGTGTTTACAACGTAAGGCTTAATCCCCATTTTCTCTTTCTTTTGTAGGCTGAAGGGACTATGCTTCTTTTGGTTTGAATGTTTTAGATTTTCTCCTAGCTTTGCAAGACTACTGGTTTGAAAGGGAACAATTAAGGATGATGAAGATATTTCAGAGAAACTAAATAACATCATCAGAAAGATACTGGACATATACCATTTTTTAGGTCATATAGGGGAGGAAATGACAAAGATCATGTTATTTAAAGAGTGGGGTTGTTTGATCAGGTTAATAAATTAAGGGAAAAAGGCGTCTTGGTTGAATCTCAGGATCAAACAGCAACTGTGCAAATTTTCTAAAGAATGTTATGAAAAAGAAATTGAGCTGTCATCAAAAATGTGTAATCCTTATTATTATCAGCTATTGCACATGCAATGCTTTAATCCAAAGGAGTGGAGATTACCACCTGATGCAAAGGAGTGGAGTTTGCCACATTCTGAAAAAGGGCCAGAGCAAACCTAGGAATTTGCAGACTTATTGACAATGGAATATTTTCTAATTGGTACTTCAACTAACTTACAATCAATGGCTAAAAACAGGAAAAGGATACAATTACATAATGATACAACTATAATATCTTTAAATGAAAAGCATGCACTTTTGATCAGCTAGAATTCTTTAAGCATCCCAAGTTAAGATGTGGATAAAGGAGAATGAAATGATGCAGTTTATTTGGACTCAGCAAGGCTTCTCTCTCAATGGGCTCTTAACCATATTAAGTAGATGTAAGAAGTTAAGTACATACATCAGGATCTTGATAAGAGATAGAAACAAAGTCTGGGGACAGATGGTCAGTTTTCAACATGACAATATAGTACCATACAAGGTTTGGTACTTAATACATCTACTGAGTAATTGGAAAAAAACAGGTAAGCAGAGAAATGGCAGAGGTCACTAAATTATAAAGGATGCTTAAACCTGAGAAAATTATGAGGAACTTCACAGAGAAATAGGCAGCACATTGGCAACTGATATTCGTAACTGGCAAAACTCAAGGCAACGCATCTAGAAAGGAGTAATTTGATCTATTCACACATACTGGGGTCTAAATTAATTGTAACTGCTGAAGAACAATATCTTTGTGCCATACTGGCCAAAAAAGTCCTCTAATACATGTAGTGTTGGCCAAAAGAGTCTATATAATATAAAAATCCAGTACAGAATAATATTGGAAATGTATCATCACAAAAATTGGCAGCATACAGGTATCCAGAATACTACATTCATTTACGGTTACCATACTTCAAAAGAGGTGAAGAAATAAAAGACAGGCTCAGCAAATGGGCGGATGAGAACCTGATGGTGTTTAACTCCGAAAAATGCAAGGTTCTCCACCTTGGGAAGAAAAACCTGCAGCATCTTTATAGGCTCGGCTAGCGCTACGGAAGAAAGGGACTTGGGGGTCATCATTGACCACAAGATGAACATGAGCCTGCAATGCGATGCTGCGGCTAGTAAAGCGACCAAAA
>NW_017728916.1:3894801-3926057 GCF_001723895.1 Crocodylus porosus
CAAGAGCAAATTGGATGCTTATCTTGCTGGGATCCTATGACCCCAACTGACTTCCTGCCCTTTGGGCAGGGGGCTGGACTCGATGGTCTTCCGAGGTCCCTTCCAGCGCAAATGTCTATGAAATCTGTGAAGGGGTTCAGAGATATGCAATGAAAATGATCAAAGACCTGGAGAGACTTCTGTAGGAGGACACCCTGGGGATATTTAGATCAGAGGAGATGAATAAACATCTGATACTGCAAGCTCCTCCAAGCGGTCAGGCCTGTTTCTCCACACTAACTGCAAATGAGTGCCAAGCCAGGCACTGAGATCTGCTTTGCACTGAGGAGCTAGAAGGAGTGTACCTCTGTGAAGGAATGGGGCAAACATACACAGAAGTAATGAGCAGCTTGGGGAATGAAAAATCCAGCATTCGTATTCATCCTCTTACAATGAAAGAACAAAATGACATTTGTTAAGGTGGTGAGGGAGTACATTTGAAGTTAAATATGTGCACAAGTAATTAGTGAAACTCATTGCCACAAGTTACTGCCAAAACATCTCTCCAGAAAAGGGCAAAACATTCATGTGGGTAGCATGCATATCCCCAGTTACATTTGACAGGGTATTTTTAGGATTGTCGAAGAAGGAAAAAAAATCATATTCTTTCATAATTGTTCACTGACATTACTTGTATCTCCCTCTGAAAGCCCCTGGTCCTGATTTACAATAGACATTTGTATTCCTTCCTCCCTCTTTTTATTGAAACTTGGCTGCCATTATGGTGGGAAGACTGGAGAAAGTGAGTGTTGCCTTTTACCCCACAGAAGCAAAAGTTTCTGCCACATCCCTGCGGGAATAAGTTTCACAATGCCAGTGCAAGCTGTTGAGAAATATTTATCTCCTGCTGGTAATTTGTACTCTTGGAGCTGACACATGATTTCTCCACTCCCTATATGGACATAAAGGAACCCAGTAACTTATATACAGGGGGAAAAAAAGAGCTACTGAGAGATCCTGGCAAAAACAACATCATGTTTACAGTTGAGTTTATTATAAGTCTAATCATTTTCGTCTCAGAAACTTCAAAGACCCTTTCTCCATTACTTGCTCTGTATCTATAACATATTTCTACTCCAGTCCTTAAGAAAAATATTAAAATATAAACGCTACAAGAAAGCTTTTCCTCTTTCAGATGGTAATGCAGATTTATGGCTGGGATTCTTTTCATCTTCTTAGTGCTTTAGAGGGAATTATAGTTTTCCAAGGACACATTGATTCTAGGTTGCTTTCATTCTTTCTACACTTTTAATACATTTTGGAGGGAGAGGGGGAACTAGCATTGTATTATTAAAAGACCTATCGCTATAAGGAGACCATAATTTAAGTAGTCCAAAGTTAAATGCTGTCAGGGGAACCTCCATTTATAGCTTGCTTACAAAGGTTTGTTTGTAATATTTTCTTCCACCACAGACAACTGTCCCTTGGTTTGATTATAAGTTGGGTGTTCATTGTAGTAAAGGAGAGGTTAACACCAACAGGTTATGGTGTTTGAAAAACATTTAGTATGTTCATAAGGTCAAGTTTGATTGTGTCTTTTACTTCTCCCTCATCTGTACAGACAGAGAAAAATCAGCCTGCATCTGTCCAGAGGACAGCTTTCAACAAAAGTATCCTGGTAGTCCTGATTCTGAGCATGGCGTCATTCCATTGACAATATGTAATTATCCTTAGTTGCTTCAGTGTAAATCCATTCAGATTCAAGCTCTACCTACCCTGACAACCCAAATACAAACACTAAGCCAGCTTTTCTTTACCCCAGGAATTGACAGTTTTTTCTTGACTTCAGAGGGAAGTTGTACTTAGTAAAGGTATCATGTGATGAATGAATTAGACTCTAAAAAAATTTGATCTTTCAGTCATGACTGATCTGTCTTGTAGATCATACGACATCCAGACAAATTAGCGTCTGGCCTCCTTGGCCATCTTGGCCTCCTTTTGTCTCTTTTATGTGGTTGGAGGAATGACATGATTACTGCTATACCCAACCCAAGCCTTAACTTTTCCAGGCAGTGTGAAGTTAGTAACTGCAATGATTCAAACAGTTCTTGTGAAATCTGCTTTGGGGATGCTGCCTAGCAAAACAAATTCAGATTAATGTAGTCCAATAGTATGCAACATAGACATGCTACAGACTACGTAAAGCTATATATATACAAATCAGGAAGCGATTAAAGGGGAACACCATATTTTAGCAGAGCTACAACTTATCCACAGAGTGCCCTGATGGAGGAAACTAGCCTTGGCTGTGTTTGCCAGCAAAAGTAAGTATTTTGCCAGTTTTATTTCACTGATTAAACATTAACAGCTCTTAATTAAAGTCAGGATTCCTTGGGAAGTTTTGTTTGGACTTGGTTATTCTCCATTTCTGCTTATTCTCTGACATGAAGTTGTGAAGAATTTTGTAATGAAATGTTTGTTTTATGTGGTATTATTGTATTGCTATTGGAGGACAGTTGCATGATAATGCAGGCTATGAAATTATTCTCTGAATATGAACTATCCTTGGAGCATGGACCTGAACTGCACTATCACTCCTTCAGGCTCTTCCTCCTCCTTTGGTAGCCATGTTCCAAAAGCAGAGGTTCATAAATTCATAGAATGTAGGGATCGAAGGAACCTTGGAAAATCATTGCATCCATTGCCCTGCACCAAGCAGGAAAGACATCTGTGGTCAAGTGAGTCCAGCAAAGTGATCATCCACTCTTGATCTCCAAGGTAGGTGACTGCACCATCTCTTGTGGGAGCTTATTCCACCACCTGAATACCCTGGCTGTGAAGAAGTTTTTCTTAATGTTGAGCCTGAAACGGTCTTCCAGGAGTTTGTGACTATTGCTCCTGGTTTCCCCAAGGGTGCCCTGGTGAACAGTTGTTCACTGAGCCCTTGATGTACGCCCCTGATGTAGCAGTAAGCTGCTACCAAGTCCCCTTTCAGCCTTCTCTTGTTCAGGCTGAACAGCCCAGGTCCCTCAGCCTTACCTTGTATGGCTTGCCGTGCAAGTTTCTGATTATATGGGTGGCCCTTCTCTGGACTCTTTCGAGTTTTCCATGTCCTTGTTGAAGTGTGGTGCCCAGAACTGGATGCAGTACTTCATCTGTGGTCCCACCAGTACCGAGTAGAGTGGAAGAATCACTTCCTTGATTTCACTGGAGATGCATTGATTGATACACGCCAGAGTATTATTTGCTAGGGCTGTACGAAACGTTTATGTTTTGTCTCAGTTCTGGATTTGGCTGTTTCGGAGGACAGTGATTCATTCTGGTGTTTTGGATTACTGTTTTGTTTCAATTTAGCTGAATCTGTTTCAGAGTTTTGATGCTATTTCAGTGCTGATTCAGAGATTCAGATTGGCTGGTGAGAGGCAGGCACAGCTAGGCGGCTGCAGGTTCTCCCGTGGCTCCTCCAGCTATGCCTGCCTCTCCCCAGGCAGGGGTAGCTGTGGGAGAAGACCCCATGGCTGCCCTGCCCAGCCCCATCCCCTGTTTGGCCCTAGCCTTCTGGCACTGAAAAAAAAAAGCCCCTCACTCACTGGCTGCAGCAGCAGTAGCCAGGGCTTCTGACAGCTTGTGAAAGAGCCCCCCATGCAGTGAGGGGCAGTGGGGATTGCCCCCCCCTGCACCTGTGCAGCAGCTGCCCCATGGTGTGGGTGCAGCACTGAGTGCTCTCTGGGACCTCCAGCCACTGAGGCTGAGCAGCGCTGGGCTCCAGAAGACAGGTGGGGCCACCCCAGCTCCCAGACAGTGTGCAGCACCCTGCCAAGCTGTGCTGCTCCCATGTGATGCAACAGTTGCTGCGTGGGTGCCAAGTGGGGGATGATCCCCACTTCCCCCTGCTGTCCCCACTGCCCCATGCTGCATGAGCCCTCAGAGGCCCTGATTGCCACTGCTAGAGCCAGTGAGTGCGAGGCTTTTTTTTTTAATGTGCCAGGAGGCTTGGGCCGGGTGGGGGATGGGGCTGGTCAGGGCAGCCATGGGGGCTTCTCCAGTGGCTCCCCCGACCCAGGGAGAGGCAGGCACAGTCAGAGAAGCTGCGGAGAAGCCCCTATGGATGCTCTGTCTGGCCCCATCCCCCAGGCTACCAGAACTTTAAAAAAAAAGTCCTGGATTTACTGGCTTCAGGAGCAGTGATCAGGGTCTCTGAGGGCTTGTGGCAGAACTTCTCCACGCAGCGTGGGGGAGTGGCTGGCAGCAGGGATGCCCCCCCAACTTGGCACCCATGCAGCAGCTGTTGCATCATGCAGGTGCAGCATGGCTTGGCAGGACACTGCACTGTCTGGAAGTTGGGGCGGCTCCACCTGTCAGCCAGAGCCTGGCACTACTCAGCCCCAGTGGCCCCAGCTCCCAGACAGTGTGCAGCGCCTTGCCAAGCTGTGCTGCATCTGTGCAATGCAACAGCTGCCATGCGGGTGCCAACTGAGGGGGGGGGCAATCCCCACTGCCCCCCACTGCTCTGTGCTGTGTGCAGAGGCTCTGCCTTGAGCCCTCAGAGGCCCTGATCACTGCTGCTGCAGCCGCTGAGTGCAGGCCTTTATATTTACTTATTTATTAGTGCTGGGAGGCTAGGGCCAGGCAGGGGGTGGGGCCAGTTGCATGCAGGAGCTCTGCCTCTACCCCGGTGGGAGGAGCCATGAGAGAAGTCCTCATGGCTGCCCTGCCTGGCCCCACCCCCTGCCCGGTCCATCCTCCCGGCATTTTAAAAGGAAGGCTGCAGGGTTGTGCTGGACTATTTCTGGAGTGTGCCTCCAAAACAATTCTAAAAACATTTGGATGGTTTTATTTTGTTTAAGAGATGTTTCAGAACCTTCCGTTTCATTTCAGATTTGGTGTTTTGGGTGCCAAAACGGGCTGAAACATCTTTGAAATGAAATGGCTGCTGTAATGTTGCACAGACATATTATTTGCCCTGCTGGCTATAGCATTGCACTGCCAGCTTATGTTCATACTGTGGTCTATTATTATCCTGAGGTCCTTTTCATTTGTAGTGCTGGTCAGGTTGGCAGCCACAGAAGCCAGCGATGGTGGTGGCTCTGTCGGGGGGGTGGGGAGGGGCACCAGCCCTGCTGACAGTATTGGTGTCAGCCACTGGGGGGGCACATGCACCCCTGTGCACCCCCTACCAGTCGCCTATGGCTGCACACACCTCTTTCTTCCCTGGCCTTCCCTCCATCCCCCCGCAGCCCTGGCTGACTTCCAGAACCTAGTGCACAGGCATATTTTTTGTCTGTGTGAGGCCCTCTACAGTTTGTTAAACTCATTAAGTGGCCCATCAACTGAAATAGTTGCCCACCCCTGCGCTAGAGTCATTAAGAGGCCAAATTAACAAACAACCCAGAAATAACAACCGTCTTTGGTGGGAGATGAGAAAGTCACTAATTTTAGCTCTGTTGAACACATAGAGTAATATGTTAGTGTTTGCGAAACAGAAATTGTTAAAGGACTAACAGGCTATTTTCAGTCTTTTAAAAGGATATTACAAACAAGAAGAGTATTTATTTTTATAAAATGTGCTTGGAAATGGCATATGGCCTCTAGATGGTTATCATAAAAAATGTATGATTACAGCAGATACCAGTGTGGCCAGGTTCCAGTTATTTAGTGTTTAAAATTGGCTTCCAAAAGTTGCAACTTTAATACTCCTGATAAATACAAATACAAAGGCTGACATTCCTGGTGGAGGCCACGATGGTTTTGCTAGCAGGATTGGAACTACTTTTCTTACAGGCAACTTTGGCAGCCTCACAGGCTTCTGTAAAGAAGAGTGTCTATGACAAAAGAAGAAAGGTGATCAAAGGAAAAGCTAAAGACCAACTACATGAACTAGATCAGTGATTCTCAACCTTTTTAAATTCAGGGCATTGCTCTGTAACATTTTTTAATTTGACAGAGTTCTGGTTGAGAATCACTGCTGTGCTGCCTCAGCTTACCTCATTGGGTCTCACCTGGGTGCTGTTGCCACCATGACCAACTGAACCTGCCCTGGAAAGGGCTGCAGCAATAGTGCATGCTTCTTCCTGCATTATGGTTATCTGAAAAACCTAAAGCAGGCAGGAGAACCCCCTCTTGCCTTTTCTGATCTGTCACCCCCATGCTCCTTCTGGAAAAAGAGGTGCATGGAACAGTACTACCTGTATCACACACCTCCGTTTCCAGGAGACAACATGTGGGGTCAGACAAGGAAGAACTGTAGCAGGACTGGGCACTCCTACTTTCATAGACATCAGGGCTGGAAGGGACCTCGGGAGATCAGAGTCCAGCCCCCTGCCCAAGGGGCAGGAAGTCAGCTGGGGTCATGGGATCCCAGCAAGATAAGCATCCAATTTACTCTTGAAGGTGTTCAGTGTAGGTGCTTGAACCACCTCCGCTGGCAGACTGTTCCAGACCTTGGGGGCTCGGACAGTAAAGAAATCCTTCCTTATGTCCAGCCTGAAACGGTCTTGCAGGAGTTTGTGACCGTTCGACCTCGTCATCCCTTGGGGCGCTCTGGTGAACAAACATACTCTTCTCGTTTATTAGATAACCCTAATGCACGCACTTTTTTTGCTGCGGCTTTTCCTGATCTGGCTGTGCAAGAGACACATGGGGAAGATCCACCTGGTGGTGCTGGTGCTTATGCCATGACACCCTTGAAAGGGTCTCATGGCACCCTGGTTGAGGACCACTGGACTAGGTACTGATGGACCTCAGTCTGCATGATGACTTGGCTCATGACAGCAAGTCATAGCAGAAGACTATTTGATTAAGATTCAGCTGACTTGGAGGCCAGTGATTCAATTTGGAGATATGGATCACTGTTCTGCATTTATTTGGCCGAATCAGCTTTGGAAGATTCAGTGCCGATTCAGAGAGATTTGGAGATTTGGCCATAGAGTATAATGGGGAATCAATGAAATACCTATAACTTTGTCATTTTCTGGATGATTTGGATGAAACTTGCAGGGACGGTAGCCCCTTCTGAATGCATGAAGCCTACCTAGTTTCAAGGAGATAGGCACAGGGGTTTCTAGGAGATTGCTCCTCAAGCTGCTGACAACCAAAACTTGTGACTTGGGCAACACTGTGTGTGTGTTAAGGCACAGGGGGGTGAAAACTGAAGGGATGGTGGCCCCTGCTGAGGTCACAAAGCCTGCCACGTTTCAAGGAGATAGGCACAGGGGGTTCTGGGACCCTGCACCTCAGGCTGCTGACAGGCAACACTCATGACACTGGTGTTTCTGCAAGTGTCTGTTAGGGCACACGGGGGTGAAAACTGCTAGGCCCTGCTGTGGCCATGAAGCCTGCCAGTTTTCAAGGAGATACATGACACGGTACTGTGCCCCAATGAGGCCTCTTCCTCCCCTACAGCCTCATTTCAGTCCACCAATTTAAAAGGCAACAGGTATAAAATAACTTAGTGTGTATAAGCACTAGCACAGTAGCACCAACAGCATCTCAGGCAGCCAAGCTGTGACAGAGACCTTCTTTCCTCTCTCGCAGGAGCTTCTTCTCCAGAGTGCTTGCCTTTACTGTCTGACCCTGTGTGCGTGTGTGAAGGTGTACTATCACTATGTGACTCTGTGTGTGTGTGTTTGTTAAAGTTCACCCTCATTGGTGCTGGTGCCTCTATACAACATGGTAGTGTGCCCCAATGAGGTCTCCTCTTCCCATACAACCTCAGTCTAGTCCAGTCTTTTAGTAGGCCAAGTGTATAGTTAAAGAAATGTATCTTAGCAAGCTTTTGGGTTGAAAAACCCTTTGTCAGGCTAAGGAAGCACCTTCAGTTGGTGTGTCTGCTGGTCCTGGATGGAAGGAATAGTAAGGAAGCCAGAGGCTGGCCTGGCATGCAAAGCAGGCAAGAAAGCTAATCAGTGAAAATGAAAATAAAGGTGTTGGGGGTGAGGGACAGGCTGGAGGAGGAGAGAAGGGAGATGTAGCAGCACAGGTAACACTTTTCACAGCCAGGCCTATGAACTTCACTTCATCAGCATCCTAGGTACAGAAACTCATGGACTCAATATAGATTAGACAGTGGAATTCTGACATACTGCAACCTGCTGGACATCTGATTCCCCAGGTACCTCTGTACATTTATCTGCACTGCTACATCCCTCTTCCCCTCCCACCCCAGCTTGTCCCTCATTCCCTGATACCTCCATTTCCATTTTCACTGACTGGATTTCTTGCCTGCATTGCATGGCAGGCCAGTCTCTGGCTTCTTTACTATTCCTTCCATCCAGGACCAGCAGACACACCAACTGCAGGTGCTTCCTCAGCCTGACAGAATTTTTCAATCCAAAAGCTGGCATCCCAGGCAGCTAAGCTGAGCTCACCTGGAGCCTCACAACTACACTGCAACCAGCAAGCCTCAGGCCTGGGCTTTCCCCAGCCAGGACTGTGTGTGCATGTGGTAGCTGGAGGTTATGGCGCCTCCTATCCACCTTTCACCTGGGGATACTCCATCCTGGCATTTACGGGGCTGCTGTGCCACCAGCAGTCCCACCAGGTCTCTCTGACCCTGGCAGAGTGTAGTTTTACTGGTCATGCCCAGGATTTGGGACTTTTTCCTTCCCCTCAGCCCCAGCCCATACCTCCAAATTCATCCTGGCACAGGAGCTCAGGAGGGACATGTTCTTCCCTTGCTGGCTGGTGATGCAGTGACTGCCCACTCCAGCTCTGAGAGCGGAGCTGTAACACTAACTGGTGTAAAAAAATCAAATGGAAATAGGCACAGATGGAGTGAGGAGGGTGGCACTCAGTTCGTCTTTAGGTGGAGCTTGGGGAACTCCAGCAGCAAGAGGTTCACCTTCAAGAACAGCAGCTGCTCCACCCAACCGGGATCCAAGCAGGTGCAGTGGGGTGTCACAACATCCCCAGCAATGCTGAACACCCTCTCACTTGAAACACTGGTTGGTGGACAGGACAGGTGTTGCCGGGCAATTGTGGCCAGAACCTGCCACATCTGGCTGTGGCTTGCTCAGTAGGCCAAGGGGTCACAGTTCAGCGGCTCCATGTCCTCAGTGAGATAGGTAGCCACTGAAGCCTCAGTGCTACCTGCCTGAGGCTAGGTTTTGGTCCATTTGGACCCCACCATTGAAGCCATACCCTTGGCCCACATTGGCAGTGGCTGGAGTGGAGGATACTGCCTGGTGCTGGTGTTGGTGCCAGTGCCAGTGTCTGTGCTGATGCTGGGAGTGCTGGCATGGGAAAGTGGATCCCACTCTTCCATGTCCCCTTGCCTCTGCCCTTCTGCCTCCCTGACTCTGTTGACTACCACCTGCATCCAGTGATCGAAGGTTTTGGTGCTGCCAGTGCACACGGTCCCCTTCACCCTTGGGTTGCACATGCCCGTCTACATGTGGACCATACTATACCACAAGGGATCCAGTCATCTCCTGATGACCCCCTTCAGCCGCCTCACCAGTGCCTGTAAGTCTGGTGACAATGGCTTGCCCCAGTCAGGAGCATTGTTCCCCTGGAACTTTTCCATTTGGTTCTCAAGTTCCCACACTATGGGGATCACCTGGCTAAGAAGGGCATTGGCAGTGCTGAGGGTCTCAGTGGCTTCAGGGAAGGGCTTGAGCACCACCAGAATTTGGGAGATGGTACCTAACTCAGCTCTGTTAAGGGGACCACTGATCTCAATCTCCCCAAGCAAGGCCATTGCATGGATGGCCTTCTGTAGCTCCACCAGCCTTTCCAGCATCAGGTGTGTTCCACTGAGTCTCCACATCCTGCATGATTTTGTGCTGCCAGATGCTCAGCTCTGCCTGTTTCTCCTGCAGCATCTTGCCCTCCTTGATGCTGTGGTGGAAGTAGCCACCTTCCTGCATTTTGAAGGGCTAGACTGGGTAGGGGAAGAGCTAGAGCTGCAAGTTCCCCCCTCAAAACATAGACTCATCCTCTTCCTGAGTAGCCATGAGGCTTCTCCTGCCAGTGGAAGCAAAGAGGTGGGAGTAGTACTTGACATTCCTGCACCTACACCACCTCCCCTAACTCCAGAAATAGGCGCCAGCAGCAGAATTGCCATCTCCTCCACCTCAATTTCATCTCCCAGCATAAGCCTCCCACTGCCACAGAAGAAGGTGGAGCTGAACCAGGGGATCTGAGCGCCCTAGCTAAAGCAATTCCGGGGACCGAGGAGAAATCTGAGTTTGTGCTTCATGCCCCTCAAAGTTCCCTGAGACCCAGGTCTCCTTCTCTGGAAAGCACCTTGGAGGAGGTTGAGGTTGAGGTTGTGGAGTCTTAGACAAGTGGCTCAGCTGAGTCAGCTCCTCCTGCTGTTGTACCTCAGCTTGCTGAGGAGGGGGATAAGGCAGGATCCCCACCTTCAAACCAGAAGTGGGGGAGTAGTGTAGTGTGGGATCATTCTGAGGTGGCAGATGATCCCAGGTTTGCTATCTGCCAGCACTGCTAAAGGCAGATTAGCCAGAGGACTTGGCACCTGCCTTTCCAACATGCTTCATATTAATCTTTCCTGTGCTGGAAAATGTGTGTGTGTGTCTGACTTCTTCTGTGTTGTGTGTTTTCTTTACTCTGTGCTATGTGTGGATTCTGCTATAATGATTATGATTGATTATTAGTAACTATATATAGTGTCTTCTTCTGTGATGTGATATGAATTAGGAATGTGAATGTGTGACTTCTTCTGTGTTGCATTTTCTTTCCTCTGTGTTTTGTGTGTGCGGGGAAGCATACATTACATACACTCACACACATCATAGAAGAAGTCAGATATTCATAGAAGAAAAGATTATATATAGTTATTAATTAGTAATATTATTAGTTATAGTTACTTGACATACAGACTAAAGACAACACAGAAGAAGTTTCATAGAGATTCAGATTGAGATTAATACACACAACACAGAAGTCAGTGTCCTAGAAGAAGAAGAAAGAGAAGATATATTATTTTAGGTACACAACACAGAACAGTACAGTAAAGAAACACAGCACAGAAGAAGAAGAAGTCACACATTCACATTCCTAATTCATATCACATCACAGAAGAAGACATCATATATAGTTACTAATAATCAATCATAATCATTATAGCAGAGTGCACAGTGATGACTCACACTGTGAGGGAAAGCACTGAACTTTCTTTTTAAAAAGTATTGGAAAAAGAACAAATATAAATTAAAGAACTGAATTGGATAAGTAAAGAAGAAGGATTCTAAGCTAAGCTAAGCTATATCCTATCCAATCCTTTTTAAGAGCAAACAGGAGCAGACAACTGACTAAAAAGTCAAGTCAGTCCAGTACCTTTTACATGCTGTTGCTCACTCAGACAGAACAAGCTCACAAAAGGCACAGGAAGCCTGCAGACAGAGGCTTTTATATTGTTTCTGTGTCCCTCCCCAAGACATTGTGATTGGAAGGGGACTCTGGGAGAGATCACACTCACTGGCCAGCTAGAGATGTCAGTCCTTCCTCCCCTGCTCCCTCTCCCTCTTCTAAGTTCCTGTTTCCCCTGAAACACCACCTCTGAATCTCCAAATCTCCAAATCTTTTCTGAATTGATTCAGAGGCTCCAAATCGATTCAGAAAGTTTTAAGCTTCTAATGATTCAATTCAGATTTGGAGATTCAGCCTCTGAATCAGGCCAAATCTTCTCCAAATCAAATCATGAGCTGAAGCTTCATACAGCCCTACCTCTTTCTCTCTTTTTAACTCCCATACTTACAATCCTTCCTCTTTACTGACTTGGCTTCTATTGGTGATGTTTGCAGAACTTGTCAGATATGTGGCAAGTAGAAGACAGATTGTCCTAGACAGTAGCCTCTTTCTCAAAAGGGATTTCCAGAAGCTTACAGAAGTGTGAAAATGAGTTTTCTAGGAATCCTAGCAAATGGCAGTATCAGGAATGGAATACTTTCTTGCCAATAGTTACAATGTTCTTACTGAAATAACTTGGATGCATTTCCCATTTCTTGGAAGGGTTCCTTCCTGACCTTTTAAAAGATTTGCATATTTTTCTGAATGATATGCACCAGCTGTATCCTTAATTTCTTTTAATATGTTATATATCATATTTGGGGAGGGGGAACCTCACTAAAAACTTAGAAAAATACCATATAGTAATTTACTTTCCTATCATAATTTCCAGAACAATAAGTACATATAAGAAGAATATGTATGGGGTGAACATGGCAAACAAATTATGGATATCAGGCCATATTCCAACTTCAGTTACACTCATACACCCATAACTGAACTGACTCCAGATTGCCATTGTTATTAACTAGAATCATATTTTTATCCTTTAAATCTATCCTCAGTTGCTTTCAAAACTGTTGCAGTGTTCCAGGGGGGTGGGTTTTGCAATAAATGTTAGGAAGCTGGATAACAACCCCGTGTCATGATTATAGTATAGTAAAGCAAAAGCTAGCTAGTGTGGAAAGAAGTTGAAGTTGTCTGAAATCTATCCTGCTTACACTTAAACAGTCTTTTCTATGTCTATTACAGGATATGTTCCTTAATTAATATTTTTATGAAGAGGGACCACATGAGAGATCTCAGAAGATACCTGGTACTCAAATATATCCAGTACTTAGTCTTGCCTTCTTCGAATACTCTCCTCACGCTTTTGGGATTGTTGGGCAGCCTATATACAACACTCATCTTGAAGTCTCCAAATATTTCATACAAATGCACTGTTGTTTTTATTTCAGATCTAGCGAAAGCAGACAGTCTCATTTTTGTCAGCATGGTTTCCAAAGGGATCGTACAGACATTTGATGTTCAAATCCTACCTGCAACTTTTACAACAACCCTGTTGCAGAATTTCCTTACTGCAAACACACACATTAGTTACATGCTACTAAGCTGTGTTGCTTGTGAGGCACTTTTGATAACCCTGTTTCCAGTAGAGTCTCGCCATATAAGAACGGTGAAGCACGCCAGACAGACATCTAATATAATATGGAGTTTAGTAATTGCAGAGTGCATCATATTTCAGATGGAAGGATTCCAAGAAGATGACATTGCCTCTTTTGGCATCAACCGTCAATATATTTGGTTGTTCCAGTTCTCTTACATGGCAGCATCTCTCCTCAGATCACTTACTTCCTTCATAGGGTTGTCTTTAAGGATCATCAATGTATACATTTACTACAAAATATTTTTTAATGCATCTAACACAGGAGCCAGCAAAACTTGACTCGCAGGCCATATCCAGCCCTCAAATGATTCTGTCTAGCGCATGAGCAGGTGTCATGGGTAGTGGCTCTGGCTCCAGCCTCTGCTGGTGCTACAGGGGACACTGAGAGAAAGCAGCCCTGCCTGTCTGCCCAGCTCTATGTGACAGGTCCTGGGCAAGCTGTGCTTGGGCCCCAGCACCCACTTTAGGCTGGTCTGGTGGTGCCCCACCTGCCTGCAGCTCAGAGCTGGTGGGAGCCACCCTGGACACTAGGACCATGTGGTGGGTACTCCATATCTGTGCCTGGAAGTGGTGAGCTTCCCTGGCCTCACCTTGCCCTGTGCAGCACTGCAATCTGGCCAGGCCACTTGCTGCCTCCTGACTATAGCCAGCAAGGCTCCTGTCCCATCTGCCCTAGTGAGGCTTCCCCCAGCACCCTGGGCCTAGGGCTAGGGCTGGGGCTCCTCCTGGGAGAAAGGGGATCCCTGGGCTGCAGGTAGACAAAGGCTTCATGGCCTTTGTGGGGAGCTGGAGTAGGCTGTAGGCGGCTGCTGGGCTTCCTTGGGCTTTGTGGGGGCAAGTGTAGACAGGAAGGGGTGGGGGACAAGTGGGCTTGAGGTGCTGGCTCTTAAGGGGCATGTCAGGGTGCAGGCTGAGGCAGGAGCTCCCTTGTGATGGAGGCAGGGGAAGTGGCAGGGATCTGCTGGGGGTGTCCTCCCTTACCCAAGTGTTCTGCTGGCTGGTTTTGGTTCCGTTGGGAAAGAGACTTTATTTTCAACTGTTTCAACTATTTTCATTGCCTCTATATACTTTGCTCAAAAAACCATAAATCAGGACAAAAATTATTTTTCAAAATAAAATTAAAATATTTTATAGTAGATGCTTGACTATAGATAATAAACAAGTCATATGCTAAAAATCTGTTAAAACGATATCTTCACCATTAATTTTATGTGTGCAACCCTCAACATCTCATCAAATCTCAGTAAGTGGCCCTACAGCCAAAATAATTGCCCACCCCTAATCTAACAGATTTATGGTAAAGACAGAGTAACGCTCCTCCTAGAAAGACCTTTCTTTGTAGCCAATGTTTGAATACATTTCCAACATAATTTTAAAGTGCTGGTTTGAATTTGACACGTAGAAGCCAAGATCAAGACTCAGATTTTGGACCAGGTATTGGGTAGGATGTGTAGAATCTGAGGTGTTCATCATGCTAAACTGATAGGTAACAGGTGATATGTCTTTCAATGTGGAAACCAAGTAAAGATAGATAAAGAGGGGGTGCAGACAGAAGCCCTGGTATTCTGCAGACCTAGGTCAATCTTAAGATTATTTTATAGATTTTTATAGCTTTGATAAATTTAATAGAAATTATCAAATGATTTTTAAGAAATTAAGAGATCTGAATTCTACAATGTTAGGGGAGGCACCAGCCTCTTCCTGGTGAGGGAGCTGAGGGGCTGTGCTGCAGGCAGGAACAGGGCAGGTTCAGTGAATTTTGGGGTGGCTCAAACCTCTCCCTTGTACAATGTATTTGGAAAGAATGTTCCGACAAGGTTCTTTGGGTGAATCTGATATCTTTTATTAGACCAACTTAAATAGTTGGAAAAAAAATTTCTTAGCAAGCTTTCGGGTTTAAAGACCCTTTGTTAGGCTGAAGAAGCCTCTGCAGTTGGTGTTTGCCCTTCCTGAATGGAGTGAACAGTAAAGAAGTCAGAGGCTGGTATGCATGCAAGACTGGCAGTCAGTGAAGATGTAAACTGAGGAGTCAGTGGGTAAGAGACAGGCTGGGGGACAGGGGGGAGAGAAAGGGAATGAATATAGCTGGTAAATAATGGCGAGGTACCTGGGGAGTCAGGTGTCAGGCAGGTTATAATGTGTCATAATGTCTATATTTAGTCCATGATTTTTTGGATCCAGGAGGTTGTATCCAGCCTGTCTCTCACCCACTGACTCCTCAATTTATATATTCACTGGCTGCCTATCTTGCATGCATACCAGCGCAGTCTAAAGAATTTACAATGACAGTTAATCACAACAGGCAAATGAAAAATAGGGAGGGTTTTCCATGTAGATGGACTGTTCTCAGATGATAGCTTGTTACCTGTCCCCAGCCATGATCAACGGACAGAGTTCTATGAGTATCATAACAAGTCCAAGTTGCTATACCATAGCACACCACTTGGAGTTACTTTTGTCTGACTGTCCTAAAATATGAGGAAATGGCTTTTTCCTCCAATCAAATCTGGAGGGATGGAATAGGACTTCCCTAAATGGATGCTCTATAGTGAAGGAGCCAGTGAAGGAAGCCCATCAACAGATTCACAGATTCACAGAAGTTTAGGGCTGAAAGGCAACTTGTGAGATCATCAGGTCCAACCCCCCTTCTTTGGGCAGGAAAGACTTCTTAGTCTCCTTTTGAAGATCTCCGGGGTAGATGCCTGCACTACCCCTGCATTCCAGAGGCTGGTCACATGAATCGTGAAGACATTTTTACCTATATCAAGTCTGAAACCCTCTTCTAGGAGTTTATGATTGTTGCTCCTGCTTTTCCCCTGGGGCTCTTTGATGGATAGTTGTTCACTTAGCCCCTGATGCTCTTCCCTGACATATATGTAAGCTGCCACCAAATCCCCTGGAAGTCTTCTCTTTTCTAGACTGAACAGTCTTATATCTGTCAATCTTTCCTCATATGGCTTTCTCTTCAGGCCTCTTATCATATGAGTAGCTCTTCTCTGGACTCTTTCAAGCTTCTCCATAGCTTTCTTGAAGTCCAGCGCCCAGAACTGGATGTAGTACTCCAGCTGCGGCCTCACTAATGCTGAGGAGAGCAGGAGAATAACTTTCTTAGTGTTGCTTGAGATGTATCGGTTGACGCATGCCAGCATATTGTTTGCTCTGCTATAGCATCACACTGGTGGCTTATATTCATTTTATGGTCAATTATGACCCCCCAGGTCCCTTTCGGATGTGGTGCTAGCTAGCATGGCACCTCCGAGCCTGTAAGTTTGTTGTGGATATTTCCACCCCAGATGGAGCACTTTACACTTCTCAGTGCTCAGCAACATCTGGTTCTGGTCCACCCATCTAACTAATCTGTCTAGGTCCACCTGGATCATCCACCTACCCTGAGGCATGGCTGCACTTCCCCACAGCTTAGTGTCATTGGCAAACTTTGCCAGTGCGCTTTTCACCCCCACATCCAGGTCATTGATGAAGATGTTGACAAGCACTGGTCCAAGTCCCAAACCCTGGGGGACCCCACTGGCTACCTTCCACCAGGTTGACACAGATCTGTCTATTAGTACTCTCTGGGTCTGACCCCGCAGCCAGTTTCCCACCCCCTTGTTGGAGAACCTATTGAAGAGGCAACCATGCTTAGGAAAGCTCTGCTCTACACATGCAGTGAGGGAAAGACTAGCACTATCAAAATAGTTTCCAAATCCCATGAGTTACATGGGAAGGAGGTGATGGCTATGAATCTGCTTGTGACTATCCTGATGGCAGAGGGAAAAGCTTGGTGTACCTACTACGTGGGGTCTCCCCAGTGTCTACGATAGGAGCCCCATATCAGTTCTATCAAGTTTTTGCCTTTGCAAGAAATCATTTATCAAAAAACTTCAACTTCAAACACTAATTCACAATAAAGCACACAATGAGGAACCTACAACATGTCACAGGTTAAAGCAAGCACTGCACTGCTGATGCCCCGACACTGCACTGACAGACAAGAAACTGGTTAATATATGCTCACTGAATGTGTGGCTAGTGCAGTTCAGAGATACTCTCCTGACAAACAACATGGCTCAAGTTCATACAAACCATAATATCACCCTTAGAATATAGTTTATAGATGATAGAAATGTTCATTTTGCTCATTCCCTGTTGCTTTGAAGAGGGAATGTGGTTTTAAGGTACTTTCAAAATGACTGGCATCTACTCTTGGTTTCACAGCCTCTTGCTTTATGATCTTAGATAAGCCCTGTACATCATCTCTCTGTCCCAGTTTTTAAAGGTGTTAACCTTTTAGACAATAGGAAGTGTAAGTGGTCAGCAGCACTGAATAACCAAAGTCTGTTGTGTCAGGTTGAGCACTGCAAAATTTAGGCACATCAAAAATTAACTGCTGCTATAGAAAACTTGGCCTTTGACAACCATGTCACAGTTTCCTCATTTTTAAAAGAGAGTGATAATAATTATGTTACCAACTTCACAAGGATGTTGAGAGACTTGATTTTTGTCAAGTAATTTGAAAACTGGATGGTGGCAATAAAAATGAAAAACTGAACTAGCAGGAATTAAAACCACCGGTTGCTGAACTTCCACATATGGCTTATATCTATTGTGCTGTGACATTGTCCAGATACTCCTCCACAAGGTTTCTTTTCAAAGGAAAAGCTAATCTGTGCAGGGTTCAGAATGAAAACCAGAATTCATGACCAGAGCCAGCTCAGAATTTCAGTCAGCCCTAAATGGTTTCCATTAGACCCTTGCAGCCAAGACTGCATTCCCATATAACCAGGGAAACTCCACTGACAGCTGCAGTTTTTCTGTATTTACTCTGATGTAAGCAAAACAAGGAGTTGATTCCTTGTGACAGATTTTCAGAGGGGGCACAGTTCATCCTCTGAAGCTCCACATGTAACACTACACACAGACAGACATGGTCAACTTGAAGAGTTAAGGGAGTAAAGAAGCATTTTCAAGCACTATGGTTGCTCTCAGCTCCACTGCCAAATTGCTAAGATTTTGCAATCATATCTGACTACTTTTAAAAATATTTTTACCCCATTTACTAGGTTAGAATCACACAAAGGGACACCATGAACCTGAGTTTACACAAACAACTGACTATACTGAATTTCTTCCAATATAGAGGAAATTAATTTTTCTCCAAACCTTTCTGTTCAGGTATAGTAATCTTAGGTGTTACTGAGTGACATCTATTTCTGAGAAAGTCATGTGATGTTTTAGCTGATGAAGTCTAACTTTGCCTGCATACATTTTTCCTGGTAAATATTCACCTGGCACGCAAGTCTTTACCCAAATATGCTGATGAGGTTTTTCAATGGCACTCTGTCTATTCCTTCCCTTTACTTTGTGTTTACTATGATCCTCAGCTGGTTTGTCACATCCCATGTAGACTCTGCAGCAAGGTTGGGTCTCTGATGGTTTATAGATGGTGCCTACTACTTTTTTGGGTACCCAGAATCAAACCACAATTAACCACACAGAAGTACCTGGTGGAGTATGAGGGCTGAAGGTGTCAAGCTCTTTCACATAAATACCAGGATTTTCAAAACTGCTCAGATTGCTCTGGCAACAAGGATAAGTCTTAGTCTAAGTTAGGAATAACTTACAGAGGCAGGAAGGACCTGCTTAAATATGTTTAACGAGTAACAAGAATATCTAGACATAGTGTGGTAAATTCAAGACAAGAAGGTAATGAAACATTTCTGACATGACATGAGTACTCAAAGTTCAGAAGAAAAAGAAGAGTCAGGGCTAATTTTCTAGCTATGAATTTACTAGAATTTGTAATCGATTCATTTAGCGAAAAATTGGGGCAGTTTCTTAAGGTTAGAATTTTCCTATGTCTTCTGGTCTTTTTTAAGTTTTACTATAGATTCATTTTATTAACATGGTTCATCGGTAAATGCGCCTACTCAAGAGATCTTTCTAAATGTTACTTTGAAGAAGATAATTTTTTTCACAGGATGCCATTTATGGGAAGCTCTGTGACATGTAAAGCACTGTAACACTTAGGTAACTGTCTGTTTGCTGTACACTGTTAACTTTACAACATAAAACCTCAAGTTTTGATAATTTACTAAAAAAAAAAGCTGCTCCCTGTATTTTTGTAAAAAATGATTTGCTGCTCCATCTGTGTTTCTAAGCACAAATAATATTATTATAATATATCCATTATTACTAAAAATGTCTAAGTTTCAAAAGTATCTTTCCTTCATCAACACAACTCTGAACCAATCCTACAAAAAACAGATGCAGTGGAATCACTTATCTCGTGTAAGTGATTTCATTGACTTGGATGAGGACCTTTATGTTTGTAAGATGATGGAGTTTTTTACTTGTGACGCCACAATGCAGCTCAAATGATATTGTCTGAATTTTACAAGATGGCTCCCTCATCCAAAAAACAAAGAGATTTAAAGCTACCACTCAATCTTCTGATTTTAGAAATAAAATAAAATAAGCTTTATGTGCAGCTTTCTTTAAAAAAAAGGAAAAAAGTTAAAAAGGCTTTCAGCAGGTTATCTTAATTCAGAATACAGCAGTTTGTTCAAGGCTTTATTTAAAATCCTGCTTGTCACAGTGAAGAGAATCTTTTTACCCACCCATGCAGACATAGGAAGTAACAGGTACATTAGGAGTTTTGCGAGGTAGAGAAGGGGAAGGGGGGAGAAAAGCTGGCTGAAGTGCTGTCATTCATGAGAGCTGGTGCTTTGGGGGTGGCAGAGATGTGGGGAAGATCCAGTCTGACAACTGTTTGATGCTTTTCCCTCTGTACAGTCAGTGTACTAGGGGGAAGGGGATTTTCACTTGTCCCTTGTTTGTAACAACCGCTGTGAAATTTTTTTGGGGGGGGGGGAAAGGAGAAGCAGGGAAAGAAATATAGATATGATTTCTCCCTTTGTTGCCCATAGAAGGCCTCACTGCCCGAATAAGTGACTTGAGCTTCACGCTGGAAAGAACGTGTGGCAGTGAAAAGCTAACATGCCACACTGCCATTACTATGACCATGGATGAGCAGATCCATTAGGCATGATACTGCAGTACAAGCAGATAAAAATAACTTGTAATAGCTTTTAAGTTTGCCCAGGGAGAAAGTCTCCTCTCTGAAGCAGGGAACACAACGGAACTAATCAGTCACCGTGCTTGTTAGTGCTGTGGCACACCTCCAGCATTTCCTAAATTATTATGGTCACCATGCTTAGGGGACACAGTAGAAGACATCCCTTTTCCCAAGCTTTTCCAGAAGAGGTGGGAACAGCTTGGGAAGGGAGGTGGTTACTGGGTGGGGCCTGAGAGATCTTTTTGATGATCATGCTAACATGTTGGCTTGTTTCAAATGTGTCTAAATATTCTCATTCCAAACTAGATACTTTGCTTCCTTTGTTAACATTTGTTAATCTCGCTCAGTGGGGTTTAGTTCTCCAGCCAGGCCTGAGTCTATGTTTGTCTAGCATCTGGTCAAACTGCCTTGTCACTTTAATGCCAGTCATACCAGTCACGTGTACAAGCAATTCAAGCAAAGCCAAAAGGAACGGAGGAAAACCAAGTTAAGAACATGTTGGCATTCCAGTCCTGTTCCCAGTTGTCTTAATAAGCAAATGTGACGGGCTAGCTGGTAGTGATTTAGCCCAGGGGTTTTGAAAGACTAAAAGATGATTGGAGTGCTTGAGATTCCCTTTCCTCAAAATCAGGCCTCAGAGACTCACCCTCCATGTCCCCTGATTGGCCCCTGGGGTCACCTGGAGGGGGATAAAAGAGGCAGCACAGCTGACTCAGGGGAGACCAGCGAGGGACCACAAGGAAGGAGTTTCAAAGAGCTGGCAAGAGCTGGGCCGGTAGGGTAGGAGCAGTGCCCCAGAAGAACCTGAAGGAGTAGGACCTGCAGTCAGCAGTGGGACCCTCAGCAGCATGGCGTGCGGTCGGCAGGAGGGGCTCCCGCTGAGCTCCAGGATCCCCCTACAAGAGGCTGCAGCCAGCAGGAGAGGCTCCCCCCACTCCAGCAAGGATCTGAGCAGTGACCCGAGAGGTTCCCAGCTCTGCTTCCAGCCCCTCCAATAAGACACTTGATGTGGAGCTGGGGCTCCGGGAAGGCCAAGACCCCTTGCAGCTTGGAGCAGTACCAGCACTAGTGGCTGTGTGGTAGAGTTTCTGCCACGTGGGAGACCCAAGTACTAGCTGGGATGACTTAGGGTGAATGAAGTAACAGGGAGAATTCCTTGTTGCTGTGGTAAGGGGTCATTGAATTTTACTTCTTTCCCCCTCCTCCAGGTACCTAGGCCCTATATTTCTTGTTATTTGACGTTTTGTATTTTGTGCCTTTTATATTTTGCCCACCAGTATTGTTTGTTCTGCTGTTTGTGTTTTATATTTTGTTAGCCCTGTTTTTTGTCAACTGGATGAATATGTCTATGATTGTACGTGTCTAACCTTTGTTGAATCCTGCCCTCTTGGGGCATTGTAGTGTCCCTTATACCCCCTGGTTTATACTGGTTATGTTCCCAGCACTGTTCTCTCATTAAAAAGTATATGGTTAAGTCCCCATTGGTGGTCTGGCTCTGCTCTATAGGGGGAGGAGGGTCTCTCCATCTCCCATTGCTCTGATCCCTTCAATTGGAGAGGGGGTACCTCTTGGAGTACCGCCCAGGGTACACAAATAAATACCCACAATTTTTGATAGTTTTAATTTTAAAGCTTATCCATTTAAACACATTTAATCAGCTGCTTCTTCAATGGCAGCACTAGAACATGCCTCCCTTTAGCTCATAAACTATTTCATAACTATAATTAACAAAGTCATGACAATACATTAAGGCCTAGTCACAAAACACAAAATATGGCTGAAATGATTATTTAAAGAATTCTTTAGAATCAAAACCTGGGCAGAGTGTTTTGCACAAAACATGGTGTTAGCGCTATGTACAGACAAACTTTGACCCTCTTACTCCTGTTAGTAGGTCACTGAATGTCAGAATTCGTGTTCCACGATGATTTTACAGTCCCTTAGGGGAAAGAAACCAGAGCCTGCCACTGTCTCCCACCTCCCCAGTTTTTTTTGTTTACAAATTTCAAAGTAGAATTCATTCTGAAAGCACAGGTCCTAGGGCTCCCGGCTCAGCTGTGGGTCCCAAAACTTCAAGGCTCCTTGTTCCCTGCTTTCCCTTGTGGGAGACTGTGAGAATCATGACTCAGCCAAAAGCACAAGATGCAGTAGGACATAATACTGGGTGGCAAAGTGGGGCATGAGCCCTGGGTACTGCTTAAGCGGGGGGTGGTGGCACATCACCCCCCTGTCCCTTATTCCTTTTTCCTCCATGAACACTTGGCATGATCTGCGGTTGAGTTGGATTTCCTTTTATAGTTGCATCATCCAAGTTGTCCCTTAGAGTTTTGGGATGTGAAATGTACTGTTTGCAGCTTGGGAGCCTGGGGCAATTGCACAACCCTCCAGTCCCTCCAGGTCACTGTCAGCAATTATAGCATTAATGTGACTGTTCTGCTGGGTGGCTGTAGTGCAGTTCTTGTACATGCTTCATGGGCTTCTCCTTTGGACAAACACACCTTCAAATGCAATGTGATTTAGTGGTACAGTTGTGGGAGTGTACAATTTACACATGCTCCAGTGCAGTCTTAAAGGAAACTTGCTATTATTTCCAGAGTAGATAGGTGGTTAGCCATCTTAGTCTGAAGTCAGGAAGAAGGTAGGGCAGCGTAGCATTGTGCACTAACTTCCAGAGAGAGACAAGCCATTGCTTACAAAAACTCATGCCTCTGAGCCGGTTAGTCTCTAAGGTGCTGCCATGCCCTGCCTTTGGCTTATTGTTTCTTGGGAATATGACATCAGTAAAGCGTCTCTCTATTTTCTTTTTCATTTGAAAGCTCTAGAAAATATAATGAAAACCCCTTCAGTTATGCTGTATTAGAACTTCACAGAAAAAACGGAGTCAGGAAATTAAAAAGAACAGACCTTACTCCACTGAATAAAGCAAAGATTTCCTCAAAGATCCCATTCCTTCAAGACACTGTTTAGCAAGCCAGGCAGCTCTGGTATAGAAGTGGTGGCAGGCTAATGTGGATAATATTTCCGTGAGCATTTTGTTAAAATATCAGCAGCACCTAGCGTGGTCAAGGTCATATCCTTGTTGAGTTGGACAGCGCTAAAGAACACCATCATATGAAAATATGCTACCCTCACTCATTCCCACCAAGGAGATGTCCAGCACTGCTCTCAGACTCTCAGCCTTGCCAGATAGCGCAGTGTTGAGCATGCTCAGTTTTGCTATAATGGCATTAGTGTTTTGGCACTTGGCAGTGCTGGGAGAGAACCAGTAGGTCAGATGTTTTTATGGTGACTCCTCCTAGCACTGGTTATTAAGGTGCAGACATACCTCAAATACTGTATGGAGAGATTATTATGATTGGTACATATGGCCTCATGTATTTAGTGATGTGCAGAAAGTTCTGTAATATCAGCTGTAACTTAACACAGCATGGAGTAAACTGGGCATGGACAGTTGACTCCTCACCAAAACAGAGTGGGACCTTTACTTAAAGCTAATATTAATGACACAGTGCAGGAGGAGGAGGACCTTTAACAAGCAAAGACTAAAGAGTTCCCAGTGGCTGAAAATCAACAAAATTCTAGTGAGAAACAAGATAAAAATTCAATGGAGGTCATTCTTCAGTGGGAAGGGGAATATGGGAAGTTCTCTACCATTTCAAGGTTTTATGTTGAGACTCGGCACCTTTCTCAGGAGCTCAAGTCCAGCTGTAAGTTGTTGCTCTGAAGCAGGAATAACTGAGTGAAATCCATGGCTGTGCCTTGCAGGAGGTGAGTGTTGATTATCACAAATACCTTCTTCATTCCTCCCCCACCTCAAGTACACACAAGCATGCACACCATCTTCTGTCTGAAAGTCTATCTTGGTCTCAGATAAAAAAATGCATGCAATGGACTGGAGGTAGTATTTAATTTCCAATACTGAACCTCATAAAACATTTAGGGTCTGAGTCTAATCTAATTTCCTCCAGCTTCATGCCTTTAAAGGGGATACTTCTAGTTTATATCTGTGTGCAGTCAG
Source organism: Crocodylus porosus (assembly GCF_001723895.1). NCBI lineage: Eukaryota > Metazoa > Chordata > Crocodylia > Crocodylidae > Crocodylus > Crocodylus porosus. Next base: position 3,918,790 of record NW_017728916.1, read on the forward strand.
ATTTAGACACTTAAACCATTTAAGGGATCATTATTAATTATGGAGTCACAGTATCCATCTGACAGTTAACAAATATCAGCCTCCAAAAATGGTAGGTTAGCTCTGAGGCCACCATAGAATTTTACTTTCAAATTAAAAGAAGTTCTTCAATTAGGACATTATTTCCCTAAGCTTGAAGACATTAACTTGGTTTGGTAAGCAGATTCACACAAAGAAGGGAAAGGAATAAAGCAGCTTTTTGGATCTCAGTTAACCAAGAACAAATGCACAACCAACAAACACATTTGGCGGAGGCCTAGTTTCAAAAGCAAGCTTATTTTTTATTAATATCTATTGGGAAAATAGGATCTCTGTTCCATGGGAAATTCTGGCATTTCAAAAGGTCTTCATTCAAAATGAAATCTTGAAACGATTTACTGAAATAAACATTTTGGAAAAAGGTATAAATAAATTGAAGTTGGTTTTCATAATATTGAAAGAATATAAAATACAATATCTAAGTCTCTCTTTTTAATAAATTAAGCAAAATAAACAGAAATGAAACTTTTAATATTATCAAAATGAAACAGGAAAACTAAAATGATTGGTTTAGACTTCCCCTCACTGAAGAAGTCACTAAAATAGAACTCGTGCATGAAGCATTTCAATTTAGGCAAAGCTGCCTTTTCAGACAGAAAAGTGTTTCATTTATTGTTTTCTCTCAGCTCTACTTTCTAACCTCAAAAGGTTAATTATTTTTGTTTTTGCCGTTAATGTTCTAGAATGATAACAATCACAGTAACAACACATACTACACCCATAACTTTATCTCAAAGTGTTTTGTGTGGCCTTTATTTGTTTGCCCTATCATGCAAAGACACTTGCACCTCTCTTTCAAATGACTATCATTTTTAGCTTTACATTTATGTATATAAATACAACAAATATTTGTAAGACTTTAGTTTTTGCCTTGTCACAAAAGAACCAAGTTTTGCCCAGGTATCCAGAAAAACAATACTCACGCATCATGGAAAACATGAATCACCCAACACAGCATAAGCCACAAAAAATTGTGACTAAATTATATAGTTGAGAACCTCAAAACTTTGAGAAAAAATATAGCTAGTGAGCTTTTCTTTTTCTCTTTAGGATATGACTAATTTATTTCTATGTTAGGGTATTTCCAAATTAGTATGAATTATAAGTTTCAAAACAGCGCATATCTAGTGTTACGCTTATGGCATACATTGGGGTGGGCAAAATATGGCTTGTGGGTCATATCCAGTCTGCTAAGGGGTTCTTTCTGGCCCACAGTGGGTCCCTCAGCCCCACCTGCCTCTGGCACAGAGGGCAGCCCAGGCTGTGGCTTGTGTGGCTGGTCCTACTGCCCCTGGGCATGCAGCAGGACTGAGGTGGCACTGGACTCAGATTTCCAGCAGTCCCTGTGGTGGTGGTTCCTTCCTGCTGCCACTGGATCTGGTCCTGCTGCTCAGGCACCCCAGCCTGTCTGCCCCACACATGCCATTGTGGGCACAAGATGGAGTGGGTGGGTGGGCAGGCTCTCCATGCAGACTGGCCCAGGACCCTGCAGGTAGGGCGTACTTGTCTATGGATGGGTCTGTGGGTGGGCAGGGAGTGCCATCTGGGAGTGGGATTGGTGGGCAGGGGCTGGAGCTCAGATCATGGGGTGGTGACAGCATGGGGTTGGGGCCCTGGCAGGGCCATGATCCACTCCCTGAACGTCCCTGCCTGTAGAACTTGTGCCTGTTGCAGGGATGTGGGGGAGCAGATTGCGGCTCTGCCCCAGGCCCTTGCCCTGTGCTGTCATTGCTCTATGATCCTGGATGCTGCTCCCTGCCCACCTGCAGCCCCATCCTATCTTCCGAGCCAAGTGCACCCAGCCCACGGGGATCCCGGCTGGTCTCTGCGGATACCCCAACTGCTCACTTACCTGGTGTCCCTGGAGGTAGCTGCAGAGCATCCCCTCCCTCCCAGCCAAAACAGCTCACAAACTCCTTCAGTGGCTCTCCAGCCCAAATAATTGCCCACCACTGGTATACATAATCAGTAACTGGATGGTTATTTATTCCAGTCTGATGAGGTGCTGCAGGTATCAGGTATCCCAGAACAGCATGCCATCTTCAGGACAATGTTTAGCTCTTGCACACCATGATCACTGGTAGAGAGCCAACCATCAGACTAATAAGGTAGGAAGCAAAGATATTTCCATTTAGTACTGGGCAGGGACTAGTTTGGGGTTTTTCTAAAATCTTCCCATTTCACATTAAAATAAAAAAAGAGAGGCATTTAAAAGCATTTGTGGAGGAGGGAACCTCCAAGTAACTTGCAGCCCTCTACTTTGGGCAGGCACTTTGACTGTAAGAAACTCAGGTTTATATGGCCCGACACTACCATTCTTCCCCATCCTGAGTGAACTTTGGAATTAGCCTCTGTCTCTTCATATCTCTAGTTGGAGATGTTCTAATATAAACACATAATTTAATCTGAATCAAGTTAGGGAGCAACTGGCTCTATAGCATGCTGATCAAGAAATCATTTGGGACATAGGAGACATCCCTGCTACAATGAACGTTTATATGACCTGGAACAGGTTCTAAGGAAGTTTGTGGGGGGACTTCATACCCCCAGAGTACCAAATGGACTCATAATGAGAGCACCTACCTGAGACATGGAAGGTTGAGTTTCAGGCCCCTGATCTGAATAGGGCAGAACAGGAACCTGAACAGATTCAGGCCTCTTGCATCCCAGGGCAAGTGCCAAAACCATTAGACTACTGGTTATAATGGGTTGGGTGTGCTTCGATCACACTTTTTCTCCAGAAGCTATAAGTTTTACTGAGACTGGTGAGTTCGCAGAAGCAGTTCCAGTTTTGATGCATTGACATTTTCTAACTAGCTCTACTTTTGTTCTGCTTAGCTCTGTGTTGGGCCTGTTGCTTACGGGATTGGTAGCACATTTGTGAGGTAAGCAACTAGAAAAATTGCCTCCTGATTCAAGTGAAATACAGGCTAGACCACTAGATGCAGAAAGCTGTGATCTTTAAATGCTTCCTGGTGCTTCTAGCAAGCAGGAGCCCAGCAAATACATTACCAAATATGAACAGGATGTAAATAAAAAATGAACACCTAACTACATATGTCAGGGTGATTTGCAGTCTTCACATCAGCTCTTAGGCCTACACTAAGTAGAAATTAATTATTCTGTGGCCAGTTTGAAAAAAAAAACAACCCCAACAATAACATGCTCCCACGGCTAAGTAATTTTCTCCATCATTTTAACACATGGATCTCCCATAAAGTCAACAAACCTCCTCAACAAAGAGGTATTTTGTAAAGAAAATGGTGACTTCCCTCCATTACACAAAGTAGTCTTGTGATTTTTGTCATAATCCTTCTCCACGTCCCCGCACACTGATGGCTGCCATCACCCCCACCCCCACCCCCTGTCTTAGAAGAAAATCCTAACAGGTGCTGTAGCTGCACCTGGGATGGGGTTGAATCTCAGTTTGAAATGATAGGTCCCATCTGGCCCCATTGTAGTTTCCAGAGGAGAAATCAGAAATCCACCTCAGACTGCCGGATTGGTTTAAGGCCATGATAGAAATCTTCTACCAAACACAAAATGATCTGAGGTGTGCACCCCCTACATATCACCAATGATTCAAACTCCTCTTAAACAGCTTACCAGCTGACCTGTGGATTAGCTCCAGAAAGCCCTAAGCAGTCACTGTTCTGTCTGCCTGTCCCAGTGAAATTGGAGACATGCACACACACAGACACCTATCAGCATTAGCTAGCATACCACATGCATAGGGTCTATGGGGATGGAGCCTGTGCTGTGGGAGAAAGGAGGGAGGGAGGGGGGATCTCTGCTTATCCAGCAAGCAGCAAGGGGAGGGGAGGCCAGGCAGATGCTCTGTACCTGCAGTCTCTGTTGGAGCTCCAGCCAGGGAGCAGAGGGGAGGGGCCAGCCCTGCTGTGGAGCAGAGAGCCCCACCCAGCTCAGAGAGCATGCTGGGATGCTGGGGGAGTCTGGTTTATTTTAAACCAGCAAGGGGTCTGTGACAGACATTGCATAAACTGGTTTGAGGCAAATCAGTTAAGTCTAATACTACATTCCACCAGGTTTATCTCAAACCGGTTTCAGCCATTTTCACATTGGTTTATGGGCATTGAATATCTGTTCTGTTACAGGTTTAAACCAGTTCATGTGTAATGTCTGTCCCTAGCCTAGGTGAAACAGAAGGTATGCAATGAGATGATCAGGGCATCTCTTTCTTCTTGTGGGTGTCCTGAGGCCTGTGAGCAGAAAATCATGAGTTCTAGAGCATGCCTACAAATGAAATTAGGTGTAGGATCTGTGTGTCTGCATAAGAGAGTCACACCACTGCTCTGGTTAGACACTGTTGGGCAATATCGGAAACTGTCAGACAAGCCATGCAGACACACCTCACTGGCATCCCACTATTAAGGTACTTTGACATTGTATTACTGTGGTGATGAAGCACAATGATATTTCAAATAAGCACCAAGCTTTCTGGTCAGACACCCTTAGTGGATTGTTCTCTTACTGTAACATATGCATCCCAGGGGTTTATGCGATATGCATTGTGGGATACTTCCTAGGAATCAATGGAGACATCCCAGTTAAGGTCATTTTTTGTATTTCATTCCCCTCATGCAGGTTTTGAAAGACAACACCATTTTCAAAAAGCTGTGGTATGGCACAGAAGAAACACTAGCAAGTGTTGCAGTCTTTATGGTAATAGATATGACTAAGCTGATATAAGCATTTCTAAAGCTGTGCAATGATTTCAGAACCAAGGGAGTAGCCACAGCTCAGGGGAGGCGGAGTCTGAAGTGGAGCAGAGTCTTCTCTATGGATACTCTTCCTGGACCCACAGCACTCAGCTGGCTGCAGCTTGTGGGCATGGCAAACAAGCACTGACTGGTGGGTTGGGGTAGTGCTTCCAGCCAATAATGGTGGCAGAACTTTAGCATATATAGTACAAGGTACTTTTCCTGGATATCTGAGCAAATTTTGTCCCAGAGGTGCACTCACAAAATCATCTACTTACGAGCTCTCTTTAGCCTGGAGAAGCTCTTGGCTATCACCATCTGAAGGCTCACCACCCATCACTGGTACCAGTAAATGGCCAACTAGTTTGGTGCCATTACATCAACTACTGGGATTATTATAAATGTGTACACTGTTTCCAAGAAGATGCTGTTCCTAAGCATATGCATATGAGATTATCAGTAGATATGTATGGCTGGTGTTTTGTATTCTGGGTCAGTTATGAAATCCATATGTCTATTGTTTGCTCATGAAACTAGCCTATAGACTTTCATGGAAGAAAACAATATTTTCCCAGGGTGCTTCAAGCAGAGCAGGTTAAGTGTTTTTGGGAATTAACCTAAAAATCATCCCTTCTCTCCACAAATTTTTGGGTTTGACTGGCAAAAAATTCTTCATACATTCTCCTCTCCCCTAGCAGGCAAATCTTTAGCTGCCAGGCTTGGCTGAGCACTACTTTTCAGAAATGTTGGCGTGTCATGACTTGGCCAATTTACCTCATAATTCTTGGTGCTGGCTCCAAAGCTGGAGGCATTTATGAGACTTTGAGTCAGACAAGTGAGTCTAGTGCTTTCTTCTCTGCCCTGCTCCACCCTGTCTTGCCAGCATATTTCTGCTGCAATAGCAGAATTACTGCTTTTCAGACTGCTTTCTTGTTAACCCAACAAGGTGCTACAGTCCTAGCTAGGAAATTGGGGCTTGCCTGGTCGGAGCCCCCAGCTAGCACTCTGAGTTGCAGGACGGAGAGTCAATAATAAGCCACAGCAAAGGGCTGGGCAGGACACTTATATAAACACAAAAAAACCATGAAAAGTTTGTACACTGACTAGTACAACCACAGGGTTGAGCTAATGTATGGGGGGAGTGAGAAAAGAAGTAAAGGGAGGGTAAACGAATGGGGCGGAGCCTGGATGGTATGCAGAACTAACCTTTTTTAATCCTCCCTGCAGACTTGTATTGTAATATATTGTATTACTGGAAGTGGTTCCCTTTGCAATGGGGGGTCGTCACCTGTCATCCAGGTGACTCCTCTAGCTGTGATCTGGTTGACTCCTGAATCTCTGTGCCAACAAAATTGAGGGTTACATGTTCACACATCTGGTCTCTGTACTGGTTGCCAGCTGTGGCACAGCTCTTGAAGTCCACAAGATATAGAGTTGGGACCTCTTACAAATATAAGTTCCAGCTTTTCATAACAGCTGTGAACTCTGAACTCACTCTGCAGTCCTTCACATTTTTACAAGCCAGCAGGAGCTTTTTTCTCTTATTGCACCACTGCCTCCTCTGTTTCATTTGGTCAGACGGCTGATTGTACAATGAGCCTCTACATTCTCTTCTCCCCTAGCAGGCAAAGAAGTTCAAGGCCTCGTCATGGGACATGACACTTCAATAATCCCAAATCTGACAGAGATACGTGAATTCCCACATGTACCAGAACTGCACTGGACTCCAACATTCCCAGAGCTCAGTGGGGCACACGGGTGACCAGTAAAGCAGCCTGTGATACCAGCAGGAGGCCTTGACAAATGCTATTTTGGGATGGGGATGAGTCCAGGCCCGCTTTCTTAACAAAAGATTGATTGTGGATGCAAGTCACCTAGGTGTGAAAATGTAAGATCACATGGAGCAATTTTCATATGCAGACAAGCCCATGGTTTCTTCTGACTCCTCATGCCACTACCAAAATTTGAGAGGCCCACAAGGCACCAGCCTCCTCCCTCCCTAAAGCTCAGAAGGCTTCTTTGTTCCTGGTTATGCCATTTTGGATGCAAAGGAGCTTATTTTGGTTTGTTCATGGCTTAGCAGTCTACGTGATATTCCAGGAAATAGATAGAAAACAGGGCAGGTTGGTACCAAAAATAACTTGTTTAGGGAGGCAAGAACTTTGGATAAAAAACAAGTGGGAAAGAAACCATGCTAAGGTTAATCAGCACTTAACAACCTTGCACCATGGAAATAGATTTATGTCTCCTTTCTGACAGTTCATGGAACATTTGTAGGCTTTTAACAGAAGTGTGCCTCTAGAAATGAAAGTGATTTACTTTCAAGTAGTATTTTTCCTTTAGCTAAGGCATACAGCTGAACAACTTTATTTTAAGAGCAATTTCATAGATTTCATAGACATCAGGGCTGGAAGGGACCTCGGGAGATCATCGAGTCCAGCCCCCTGCCCAAAGGGCAGGAAGTCAGCT
>NW_017728916.1:3926068-3937576 GCF_001723895.1 Crocodylus porosus
GGCGCGTGCCCATCCGTGTCATGCCTCTGGTAGGCTGGCTACGGCTGGGGCTGACTACTCTGCGGGGGTTGCAGGCAGGGTCTCGTGCCCTCACACGCCCTCTCCCGCGCGAACTCCACGCTAAATCAAGCGCCTGTTCATGCAGCTGCGGTCGCGTGGCTCCTTGTGGGGGCTGGGCCAAGTAAGGGCCTGGGCAGGGGCTAGACCCGGCGTGGCTCCACGCAGCTGCCTCCTCCCAGGGAGCGAGGAGTTAACCTCTTCCCACCATGAGCCCGCTTACCTCCGGCTGTGCTGGGGGTCGGCAGGGGGCTCTGTGGCTGCTGAGGGGGTGCCTGGGGGGCTTCGAGGGAGCGGGGGAGCAGCGGGCTTTCACCCGCGCATCTCTCACTGCTCTGGAGCCTAATTTGACTTCATGTTTACTGAAATGAACTAAATTAAAGGGAAAAGTTGTACTAAAAGATGCTGTGCTGCACGTAACTGGAAATTTTCAAGGGTTGTGGGAACACACAGAACACTATTTATTATACTGTGGAACTCAGAAAGCTATCATCAGTCCTAGAGGGATTTTCCCACTACCAAACATAACCATTTTCTAGAATAATTCAAGCTAGAGCTGTCTCATGCCTGTCTGCTCAGACTTTTTCAAAGGAAGTATGATAAAAATTCCACTGAGTCACTTCAGAGGAAGGAAACCAATTAAGATTATTTTCAACAGTAAAGGCACTTTTCAGTTATTTTCTAAACACTGGTAATCCAAAATATAGGCTCTGATTTTTCCCTCACATAAGAAAAGGATGAACTGAGCTATCTGAAAAGACAATTTTGCTCATCATTGGAAATTATAGTATTATCAGTCCTAATATTTTGGTGGGAGAATAACATCAGCCTTTTGAACTTTAAGAACTTGTGAACTCTATTTAAAGAGCTTTATTAGCATTTTAAATTCACTTTATAAATATCTGGAATTCTCTGAAATGGCACAAAAGCTAAAAAATTAGGTTGGCTTTTCAAGCTCCATATTTTAATATATTACTTACAATGACAGCAGAATTTCACTGGCAACAGGAGTATGTCATTTGTATGTAGTGCCCTCTACTGGAAAATCTGTATCCTGATGTCAACTAAAGAAAACTGATTGGCCTGCACTTCCAGACACAATGCTAGAGCTGACTCTCTAGTGCCCCCAACTTTCTCTCAATAGTACAAACCAGAAACCTTGCACTAGAGGTCAAGAGACTTGTACTTTAATACTTTAATACTCTGGCCCATTTGTCTGCATTTTGATTCTTTGATTTGGGTGAAGGCTGAAACTGAGTATAAACTTATGTGAGTATCATCTCTTTTTTTCCTTGGCTGCGTGAAGGAATCAACCCTGTCTTAATGTGTTTTTACTGCTTATTACATAGCAGCTGTTCTTTACCTTTTGTAACTGCCTTCACACTATACTTATAATTGCTGAATGCCTAGGACCTTGTCTGCATTGTTGTCTTGGTGGTTTGTGGCTCTGTGAGGAGGCTGCTGCTGTCCCAGGTCAGAAGGCTTGCAGAGAGGAGCAGAAGGTTACAGACAACTTTGCACACTTGTGAACAATGCAGACAAGGTTCTTTGGGCAAATGTGGTATCTTTTATTAAACCAACTAAAAAGTTGGGAAAAATTGTTCTTTGCAAGCTTTCGGGCACAAACACCCTTCTTCAGGTGTAGGGAATGTCTGCTGGTGAATTGTGTCCTCTCCTGGGTAAAATAGAAGCTAAAATGCAAAATGTAGGTCTGTGAAAATGCAAATGCATGGCAGTGAGGCTCAGAGGTTATGGGAGACAATAAGAATGAGACTGGTGTGGGGGGAATGCTGACCTGGTGAGAGAATGTAGCTGGTAAAGAGAGGTTACCTGGGATTATCGGATGGCAGGCAAGTTATAATGTGCCATATATCCTATATTTAATCCATGATTTTTTGTATCTGGTAGATTTATGAAGTTACCAATACCCCCTCGAGCTGAACAAATCACTTAAAAGACCAGGGCTTTGCTTTCTATGAGCCATAATACCCAACACCTTCAAACTGATGTGTAATGAATAAGCAATGAATCCTGGAAACACCCTTCTGAGTTAGGGTCAATAGTGAATTACAGTCTCTAAGTAAAAATTAGGAACTGAGGCACTTGAACCAAGACAAACATTTTCAGAAGTTCTTCCTGATTATAAGTACCCAGCTTCAAAACACCTTCAGGCAATAAGCTGCCTGAGGAAAGTGTGAGACAATTATCCACAAACCTCTCTCAAGTATACAGCGTACATAGGGTGAAAACATAGGGAAAGATGTTATGGGGACACTGATATAATGCAAGGCAGAAGAAGACCCGGTGAGCTCTGCATGCTTGAGTTCTGGGGCTGGAGGCAATACAGTCACATCAGCAACAGATAACACCTGAGAGTTAACTGCCTCCCCAAACACGATTGCCCTGCTTCCAATTCCAGAGCTGACAGTGTGAAACCTAGCTTGGGTATCTATGCTTGGCAGTGCCTTGCAAGCTAACACGTTCAATGTGAGTTTGGGGCATTGGCTAGCTGGACACACCCTATTTAGCCTATGTTTAAATTTCTTTCAGTTCATTAACCATCTTGGGCATTGCTTAAAATAACAGCAGATAAAGAATTCATAGAACTGAGTGCTTTGCTATTTGTCTCTTTTGAGAAACAACAGAAACTAGGAAGCACAAAACCTTTGTTTCTTTGTGGTTGGTTTAAACACAACAAGTTAATGAGAAGTCCATGGGAAAAAGGAGAAGAGTACATGGAGCCTGCCACAATGGCAGGAGGAATCAAAACTCCATTGATGCCCATAGTGGTTTGAGGAGGAAACGTTCCTTTACTCATTTTCAGCATGTAGGCCAGGGTTCAAATATAGGGGGACTCGTGGGGGTGGGGAAGCTGAGCCTCCCCATAAGAGACGAGAGACCCCCATAAGAGACAAGAACTTCTGGCCCACTCCACACCTTTCTAAGCAGGTCAGGTGGCGGTGGCGGCTCCTTCCAGCTGCCGCTGCCACTGCCGCAGACCCCCCATGCCCCCTACGAGAGTTCAAGCCCTTAAGTAGGCCTGAGTTTCTCTAAATCTCCTGATGGCAGGGACCTTGCCAGACCACTCTCCATTAATATCGGGTCCACCAGGCCTTGCAGCACTATGAAAAAATACCCCTATGCTGTTAATAAAGCTATGATATGGTCCTGGGAGCAAAAGACAGTCATGTGCATCTGCCTGGGATACTGAGCTGTTCTTTTAAAGAATGTGTGGAGGCAAAGATAACAAGGTAGGCTCCTTAGGGGCATTTATAGATAACACTGGGGCTTAATTCTCCCTAAATTGAAGCAGTGGGTTTTTAAAAACACCGCTTCAATTTAGGGTTAAATAAACCCCTCTGTCATGCACCCATGTTGGAATCCAATCCTTACCTGCCTCTCCAGCGGCAGGAAGGGGAGAGCGAGCTGCTGGGGGCAGAGCAGTCCCTGAGCTGCAGAGGGGGAAGGGGCTGGTGCTTCCCTATGCAGCAGCAGCAGCGCTCCCCAGGCGGCCCCTGCCTGCAGGCACCTGGCTTGGGCAGTCCCAGGGGCACTGCAGCCGCGGAGGGAAGCACTGGGCCCCCATGCCACCCAGGCAGGCAGGCTCCAGGTGCGGGAAAGAAAAATAAAAATCAGGCTTGCTGCTTTTTTTTTTTCCTTCTGTGGATCCTGCCTTCCTGGGCTGCTGCCTGGCTGCCTGCACAGTCGGCCTGGGCAGCTCCTGAGCCTCACGGAGCCCAGTGCTTCTCTACATGGTTGTGGGGTAGAAAACTAAAACTCCTTGGAGGTGTTTTACTTTGCAGCGCCCCAAACTCATTTGCTGCATCCCAAAGTCATTTAAGGTCCATTATGCTGCTGAATGTGCTACAGTGGCTGGATGTAACTTGCACTACACTGCTGAATGTGTTAACAGCAATGCCATTAAAGCAGTGCAAAGGGCATTTAACCCACTTTAAACCTGCTAAAAAGTGTCATCTACAAACGGCAGCATAGCCAAGTGGAGTGGACTTCAGTATGATATAGTTAAATCATTGGATTATGAGTAAGCGACTAGATTGATGTAACATCCCAAAGAGGGTTGTGGCCTCAGATGACTTATGGTCTATTCTTTTCCTCACTAGGAATATCTGTCACAGGGAGATTTACACTGAGCATCAGTGAGTCAGGGCTGTAAAAGCATCATGTTGTTGTGCAACAAACAAATCAACACATGAAAAGAAACTTAAACATATAGTATTATCTCATATTAATTATGATGTAATATGACTTGCTAGTCCCTTCATATTTATTTTCTACTGGGAAACACAGCTTATTATATCTGGACAAGACCACTATCCCTCTGGCTTCAAGTCTCTGCTATATCTATTCTTAGGTACAGGATGAGAATTCTGAAAATCAGTAACTTGAACAAACTATCCGAAGTGCATGGAAAGGCTGAACCATTGATAGTCAGAGCTCTGTGGATGGGAAATGCACCAGAAAGCACACTTCTTAGGAAATCATCATCAGGAAGAGGCCAGAGCGTGCTCTTATCCCACCTTGGTCACTCAGTGTTCATACTCAAAACCACAAGGATGACTGGTCCATAAATACCCTACAGTAGACAGGAAGTAGTAGGATAAGTCTTTAATGCCAACAGTCACCATGTTATCTTTACTCCATGGCAAACAGCATCATCCTTATGGAATTGAGCACAGGGAAATTTCTGGCAGAGGCTACATCCTTCACTTAGTCTGTCAATTGGTAATGAGGCAGCAACACATCTTGAGATGGAGAAAAGTGCAGTTCTGCTCTGAGCCACAAGATAGAGTCAGATTCTCACAGTGTGCTGCCTACATTTCCACAGTTGCTCTGACTGAAAAACATAGAATAGTTTCACTGAAACAATTTTTGTCAGAAATAACAATTGGCAATTTCTTGCAAAACTCTATGGATTTTGGCAATAAAAAAATCCTTTAAAAATTTCATTTTTAAGTGTATTTTTTGCTTCAACATTCCAAAAATGTTTTTATTGTGGCTTTTCAATGTTTTTATTCAGAACAAGGGCATGTCATAAAAATCACATAATAAGGAACATACCTTATTTTATTTTTAAAATCACTAAGGGAAGTTGCTCCTTAGTACTGAGTGAGAAGTCTTACTTTCTTTTCAAGGAAAGTATTTCCTGTTTATATCAAATTGTTACTAATTCTTTACAACACAACAGGAGGCATTTTCTTCTAGAAAAAGGTATGAAGTTGCAATTTGTTTTAAGTGGCAAATTGTTTATTATTTTTTAATTGCTATAAAAATAAAAAGAATGCTGCATCTGCATGATGCCAATATCACAGAATAAAATGAAAATAATAAAAAGACAGGCCCTGTAACATTTCAACTGAAAGTCTGAAAGACAAATATTCCTGTGCCAGTATTTTGGAAATGTTATTCCACAGGAAATTGAAAAAAAAAGGTTTCCTTTCCTTTTGTTTTAATTTGGAGCAGAAACAAATTTTGAAATGTTGACAGTTCTTGTGAAGTGCAGAGTTCTACTCCTGCCACAAACCTTAGATTAGATCTCATATGTGCGGTGCTGTGCTTCCATATCAGGCAGACAAGGTAAAACTAAAGTACTGAAGTGTGGTGAATGCAATGGACCGCTAAGGGGCCTGCAGGGGAACGTTTCAGTGTGGTTTGTTGGTGGCGAGCCGAGGATCATGTCTTTTTCAGCAGAAGCAGCCAATTGCACATGTTTTAAGGGCTCTAACACATCTGAGAGAAATTATGCTGAGATTGAAACAGAACTTCTGGCAATGGCCTTGGCCACAACGAAGTTCCACCAATACGTGTATGGCATCCAGGTATGGGTCCAGTCAGATTACAAACCCCTGGAAGTGATTTTTGCGAAGCCCATAGGAAAGGCTCCAGCATGGCTACAGAAGATGCTGTTGCAGCTCCAAAAATATAACATCCAGATTCTCTATACCAAAGGCAAAGACATATTAGTGGCCGATACGCTTTCTCGAGCTGCAACACTCACTTCTCTCCCTGAATCTGATCTTTTCCACTCAGAAACAGAAACAGAGCCAGTCCGTGGCCAGTTACTCCAGCAGTTATAGGAACACATGAAGGCTGACAGGGAAATGAAAGCCCTTAAAGCAGGGGTTCCCAAAGTTTTGATGCTGTGGCCCAGCAAACCACAGCCCACAAGTGGCCATGGCCCAGCAAACCGTGGCCCAGTGGTCACAGCTGACTGCGGCCAGAATTTCTGACCGGAAGACAGGTAAGGATACCCCCACCCCCCAGGGCAGGGGGGGTGGGCCAACACTGCGCTGCCATGGGCCCTGTGGAAAGAGCAGTGGCCTCTCTGCCCAGCTTTGGGGGGCGGCGGTTTGCTCATCTGTGATGACTTCCGGTCTGGCAGTTGACTGTCCTGTGGACCAGCAGTCAACCCACAGCCCATGGATTGAGGACCCCTGCCTTACAGCCCAGCATTTTAATGGATGGCTGAGCAGGCAAAAACAAGTTAAACCTGAACTAAAACCTCACTAGCCTCTCAGAGGCCAAATCTGGATTCAAGATGACTTGCTTATGGTTGGGCTGAAAATAATCATTCCACGCAGTGCAAGGACCAACATGTTGACATTGCTTCACTCGCTTCATCCCATCAAGGCACACAAAGGTCAAAAGCACTAGCTCGACAAATCATGCATTGCCCTCAGATGAATGCCCACATCAAGCAATGGATTACAAATTGCATATCTTGTCAAGAGCCCATGATCTCACTTGAGATCCCAGACCTGCCTTGGCTAAAACTGGCAGTGGACATTTTTGACCTGCAGGGACAGTTTTATTTGATCATAGTTGACTATTACTCCAAGTACCCTGAAGTTTTGCACCTGCCTAACAAGACAGCTGGCATGGTAATAGCCAAAATGAAGTCTGTATTTGCTCACCATGGCATACCTAAAGAAATTGTTTATGATCATGTGCCATTTGCAAGCCACATGATGAAACAATTTGTGATTGACTGGGGCATAACCATCATCCATTCTAGTCTGGGTTATCCACAGTCAAATGGTCAGTCTGAATGTACAATTCAGACCATCAAATCAATGTTTAAGACTTTGCAGGATGGCTCAGATCTATATCTGGCTTTACTCAATCTGAGGAACATTACTGGTCTTGAGTACACTCTAGTGCAGCTTCTGATGGGGAGACTTTTGCGCAGTACCCTTCCTGCTACTATGGCAGTGCTGACTCCTAGACTACCCTTGAATGCCTTCCATAAGTTGTGGAACCTTCAAAGGTACCAAAAGACACACTGTGACCTCACGGCTGAATTCCTGCCACCTCCACGAAGGGGGGAGGAAGTAAGGATGCAAACAAGTACAGGTTGGACACCAGCGTCCGTCACGGCAAAAAGGGATGAATTGCATTCCTATGTGGTAAAACCCCCCAGCGGTAATGTCTACAGGAGAAACAGAAGACAGTTAAGGAAAGATCCTCATCAATGCCAGCAGAACAAATTGATGCACCTCAAGATACGGCAGCAGAACAAGCATCAGAAGTAAAACCAGACCACCAGGAACAAGAATTTTGTTACGTTTCAGAGGATCCACCAGTACCCACAGAGACACCCAATGGCACCACGCAAACTAAGAGTGGACGTGTGGTGAAGTTGCCTGTGAAGTACAAGGACTATGTAATGGGACAGTGGTAAAGGCTAGACTCCACTGGTGAGCCAAGTGCTAGCAATCTCTGGCTCCACAAACCGGAAGCAAGGAAACTCCCAGAGTAAAGAAGGGGGATATGGTATATGGAATGTACCCGTAAGGGGCCTGCAGTGGAATGGTCCAGTCTTTCCCCCGATGCCCTGTGGTTTGTCGGGGGTGGGTTGTTGTTCTCCCCTCAAGCTGTGAGTGTGCATGTTGCTGAATCTTCTTCCTAACAGAGATCAAGCTGTTTACCATCCCACCAACCTCTGCTGAATGGTGGTTCGAGGACAAAACCCCAGGGGCGTGGAGGTCTAAGTAAGTACCCCATCCCAGACACCCAGTGGCCAAGGGCAAACACTATATGAAGAATCCCCAGGGACTTCAGGAATCTTTAATCTGGGGGTGGAAGGCAGAAGGGGCTGTTCTAATGTAAGCCTGGCCTGCAACCAACCCCAAGGGGGTGAGCCAGCAACTGGAAGCTGCCGGACCACAACAGTGCTTTTCCCTGACATCGCCCCTATTCTAGGCACTGGAAGAGGAAACCTTAGGTAGCTGCTTAATTCCTCATTATAGCAGCAGCACAAAGAGTCTGGTGAACACCTATGCAGCCCACCTCTATTTGCAAATGCAACATATATATTATTTGTGATCTTTAAAAATGGAGGCCGGGCAGGTTGTGCGTTTTAAAATTCTGGCTTTCTCCTTTAATCTGCCTGATTTTCTGAAGCCACGCTAGACACTGAAGCCTGATGAGGTATACATTTCACTTTTCAGTCTAGGTAGCGTAAATAAAATATTTGTGACATTTTGATATTTATAAACATATTGTTTTTGGCTTGTACATGGGTGTTTTTGGGAAGCTTTCCCCTTGCATTGCTGCTAGACAAGATTGTCTCATTAGCATGACTCTGATCTATAGCCAGGCGCACTGAAGACTGTTTACAGAATGTGGTAACCATTGGGAAGGGTGGGATCCTGACTGCAATTTACAGGAACTGTAATTTTCCCTAGTCATTTACTGTAATAGGACCCATTGAAACTGTGACTGAGTTTGGATCAAAATTACCACTGTGGACATTCCCAGCTCACTATGGCTAGCTTTAATGGAGTTAGTGGCAGGACAGAGAATCAACTGACTGAGGGTTTTGTCTGTTTGTTTTGTTTTGTTTATTTTAATTTTGTTTCTTTGGATGCATCTTCAGTGACCTGCTGGCCAGTTAAAATTACACTTGTCACCGAAGTAGGGAGCCATTATTTTTTTCTTGAAAAAAGCTTCTGTAATTCATACAGATAGGAAGGATGTTGTTTCTTCCATTATGCTGCCAGCATGAGTGAGATGCAAACATGAAAACTAATTATAGGCATTCCAAGTGCATTGTTGATAGAAAATTTGTGGATACTAGTGAATGGAAACAATTATCTAGGGATTGCCATTGTGAGGCTGTTCCATAATGCAGGCCAATATGACTGTTAGGATCCCATCCATTTCATTTTTGGAGTATGAATAACCATAAATTTTAGGACTCCAAACAGACCCAGATGTGTAACAGAGAGAAGCCAGCAAGTGATTATTTGCATCTGATCTTGATTAATTTATTTTTCCTTGAAGCAGCTGAGATCAAGTATTTATGCATTTTAAATTTGCTGAAGAAAGTGAGTGCTGAAGAAATAGTGTCTTACTGTTAACTTTTTTAAAAAAGGATTTCTTACTGACACACGTGATGGCTTTGAAAATATAAGCAACTGACATTTTTCTTGTGAACATAACAGCACAGTCATTTTCTAGAATGCACTCCAATCTGGATTGGACTTTTGGTTTAACGGGCCACAGTTTATTAGAATATTTTATTTTAGGTCACATTTTTTAATATGAACGTGTAAAAATAAGGGGCTAAATTTGCCTTTTGTTCTATTTGCTTATGAAAGAAAAGTGGAGGAAAGGATTCTAGAAAGTAATAGATGCTGCAATCCTTACTACCACAGACCAATCCTGTTGCCCTCCAGGGCTTGTCCTGGACTTCAGATATTCCACATTCTATCCAGGGATTCTATTCTTTGAAATGTGGCAGCCTTAAATTAATACCAGCCTTTTAACTTTTGGAATAATTGGCATGTAGTGTTAGTGTACAGTAGTTACAGAAAGCAAAGTAGAGGTGCACCTTACAGGTTAACTGAATCAGAGATGCATAAGCTTTTGTGAGCAACACCTTACTTCATTAGATTCAACTGGTCTAAGGTATATCCTGCATTCTGCCTGACTCCAGCCTAATACAATTAACTACCTCTCTGTGCAAAAAAATATCAAGTTCAGCTGACATTTCAGTTACTTTTGAAGTATCTC
Source organism: Crocodylus porosus (assembly GCF_001723895.1). Classification (NCBI taxonomy): domain Eukaryota; kingdom Metazoa; phylum Chordata; order Crocodylia; family Crocodylidae; genus Crocodylus; species Crocodylus porosus. The sequence continues at coordinate 3,936,161 of NW_017728916.1, forward strand.
TGTCTGTTCCTGTGTCTCTGTTTGGTGGCTGGGGTTTTTGTCTCTCTACATGCAAGAAGGTCTTGTTCCACAATGGGTGTTTCGGGGGCACCTTAGTCCTACGGGCTATATGTGTGGCTCCAACCACCCCTTTACCATGCCACAAGCCTCACAGATGGTACTGGTGTTGTCTTGCCTCAACCTCATTATAATTCAGCCCCTTGTCCTCACTGGGCTCTCCGCAGCCCTGTCTCTGTGCCCTCTCTGGCGCCAGGGTCTCTGCGCCCCAAAATGCCGTGCCGTCTCTGGTGCCGGGGTCTCTGTGCCCCACCAAATGCTGTGCCCTCTCTGGTGCTGGGGTCTCCACTCTGTAGTGGGCCCCTCAATGAGGCCTTCTCCTTCCCCAAATAGCCGCATCCAAACCACCAGTCTTATAAAACTACAAACAAAACATAAGCCCTGGGCTACAGCTTAACACAAGCTACCAAAGGTGTGCTCTGCCCCTTTACCATTATTCAGAGCAGAGGTCAGTCAGACCTTTTTCCCTTCTCATTCTAAGGGGGCTCCTTCCCCCTCAGGCACCGGCAGAGAACTGCGCCCCCCACATCCTGGGGTTTGTATGGGCCCAAGGCCCTGCCCCTTCCTGCCAGTCAACCAGGTGCAGCTGCTGACTAATTTCCACATTAGCTGGTTGTCGTGGCAACCTACACCTGGGCTCCTGCCTGGCTCTTTGGGCTCTCCTCAGGCAGTTCCTGCTTTTCTAGAAGCAGAGCACCTTAGTGCCCTGCGACCCTGTCACTGGCCTGTGATCCGGATCCTAGTCCCGGTCCACCTGCCTATCCCTCTCCTTGCTCACCCACCTGACTGTGCGTAGGGGCCACTTAAGGAGTTTTGGTGAGCTTTTGTGGGGGAAGATGATTGGGGGGTGTTGCTGACCCAGCCCACAACAGCTCACTAAACTCCTTAAGCGGTCCCTGTCATGGGGCGGGGTTCTAGGGGCAGCTGTGATCTCCCCTAGCGCCCCCTACCATGCCAAGTTTGCGTTAAAGCACCCTCGTTCTCACCCACCATGTCTTGATCTTGTATTAATTAAAGGGAAGCTGCCTTTCGTCCTCTTGGTCATGGTTCTCCCTGCTACTGTGAGTCTTGTTCTGATAATGGGGTTCTGGCCACCCCTGCCTTATGGGCTATGCGTGGCTCCAACCTCCCCTTTACCATGCCCCAAGCTTCGCTGATGTATCGGATGTTGTTTGGTCTATCTTGCTCTCTGTGCCCTCTCTGGCGCTCGGGCTCTCATAGAATCACAGAATCATAGAAGTCGGGTCGGAAGGGACCTTGTAGATCTTTAAGTCCAACCCCTTGCCTGGGCAGGAGAAAAAACTGGGCTCAAATGATCCCAGCCAGGTAGGCATCAAGCCTCCTCTTAAAGACCCCCAG
>NW_017728916.1:3937701-3968805 GCF_001723895.1 Crocodylus porosus
CCTCTGTACCCTCTCAATGTTGTCCACATCCCTCCTGAAGTGGGGCACACAGAACTGGACACAGTACTCCAGCTGTGGCCTGACCAGTGTTGCATAGAGGGGGAGGATCACCTCCTTGTCCCTGCTAGAGATGCAAGCCCTTGTCTTGCAACTGTGCCCTCTGGCACTCGTCAATCGCTGCCCCCCCTTGCTCTGGGGCCTTCTCACACGCAGATGGGCTCAAGTGGCTATAGCCGTGCCTGGCCCCTTTGCTCTAGGCCTGGGGTCTGCGCACCCCAAAAATGCTGTGCCCTCTGGTGCCAGGGTCCCCACGTTACTGTGGAGCTCCCATGAGGCCTCCTCCAGCCTCACCCAAACCACTGGTAGTAACTCAAGCCCCTGGGCTGCAACATAAATTCAAGCCACTTGGCTGTAACATTAGTCCTGCCACATCAGGGGTGCTCTGTCCTTCCCCCAGTCTCAGAGCTGTACCTGCAGTTTGGCTTCTCCTCTTTGTTCAGTCCGGCAGAGTTCCTACCCCATGGCTCCCGGCAGGGAGCTGCCCATCTGGCCTCAGCCTGGGAGTTATATAGCAGCCAGACCCTGCCCCTTCTGGTCAGCTCGTTCCCAGCATTTGCTCTAGCAACCTGCACCTGTACTTCCTCATTACTTCTTTGGCTGCCCTGGTAACCAGCAGCTGAGCTCCCCACTCACTGCCAGAGCTTTCTCCCTAGCTGTTTCCACTCTAAGGAGCAGGGCACCTGCGTGCTCTGTGACAGCCCTCTAGCCAAAATGATTGTCCACCTCTGTGTTAGGTCTTACTGCATCATAGTTTGAATAAGTGTACTCATAACAGCTACTCAGTGGGATCATCTACACAAGGTATTTATTGTGCTGTTGACTACGCTGTGCATTAAATATCACATGTAGCCCTATTAGGCAAGAGTCATCTAATTTACTGTACAGTAGGACAGTACTTGCAAATACAAGTGCATGTGTAGATGCTGCCCTGGTTTGCTGCGGCATGATGGTGCTTCAGTGAGAGGGCTGCCTGCCAGCTAACTCTGTACTGAAGCACCCTCATGACAAAGACAGCCCCTCTGCAGCATGTTGAACTGTGGGGAGTAGATCCCGGCTGGCAGGCTGACCCCCCAATCCACCTGCCAGCCAGGGCAGCTACGACCCAGCTCACTGTGCTGCCCCTGAATAGACAGTTTATTGCTCCCCAGTGCATATTCAAATGGTGCACCTGGGAGCAATAAGTTCCAGAGTTTATTCATGTGCCTTAATTGCTCATGTAGATGTGCACAGTGAGTATAAACTTAGTACTGTCTTTATTTATACTATCAGGTGATCAGACTGGGACACAATAGTGCAAAATGAAACACAAATGCAACATGCATTTCTATTCTACTCTTTTTATAGTTTAGAAGTGCTTACATCAAGTTTGCATCATTGCCCACATACAATCAATCACATTAGGTGCCATGAACCTTACAATTTGCTGATTAATGAACTTATCTAATTACCACATTCTTGCATATCTTCCCAGGTACATACCAGATATTTGTTGTACTGTCCTACATGCTTTCTTATCTGAAGGTCACACTGGTCCCTACCTCCCAGGGTTCTTGACGAGATTCCAAATGTTCTGATGCCTTTTAGTACTTTCCATAAAACTTTAGACTTTCAGATTTTAAATCTTACTGCTCTTGGCCTGTTTTATGGCTTACATGATTAAACACTGCCATCCAGCAAAGGCAAAATTACTCTGTCCATGTCACAAAATATGCAGTCTACAGTCCTATGAAGACCCATAATGCGACCATTTGATTTCTGGGTTCTGATATGAGTGAGGGTTGAGTGCGCACACAGAATACATGGATGAATTTGTAAGAAAGTTTTTAAAATTTGACTTTTTAGGTACACAGATTTTAAATCATGTAGTAGCTTATTGTAACATCATTTTCTGCTCAAAGAGGTTGAAATTTTCATTGAGAAACAAGACATGAGACACATGAAACATCTGAGGAAGGAAGAAAGATTTTGTGAATCTCTGCATGGATAAAGTAAAAGGAAGAGATGAAAAGCAGATGTTAGAAGCAGCTGTGTACGACAAACATTGAGCAGGACAGAAAAAAGATAATCACCAGTGAAATATTTCTTGAGCACCATCCTATTCCTATATTATTACTGAGAACAGTAAAGTTTTCAGTTTGAGCTTGTACTCAAAGATATGGTGGCCTGCTCTCCCTATCCTAGAGAACCTAGACAAAACTCCTGCAAAGAATTGTTTTTCAATTGCTCTGTTATTTTTCTGTAGTCAAAAAAATGTGAGAAAACGAAGAGCTGGCATTTTCTCACAGGTGTCTTGAATCTAAAAACATTGAGAAACATTGCTCCATGAAGATCTGCTGTCCTGCCACCTAGTGGCCAGGCACTGGAAGAGGAGGCGAGGAGGTGAGAAACTACTGCATCTGTCAGGAAGAGGAGATAATTTTTTTATATAGTTCCTTATTTTTACAGTTCTGCCTCCATTACCACCCATGAGCATCAATGCACAAACTCACATGCTGTTCAGTAACAACTCCTCTTTCTCTAGAACTATAAAATATGATTTATCTTGTCTCACTTCCTCTCTTTAAAGCTATAAGAAATGTACCTGCACCACTGGACACTACACAGTCTAGTAAAATGCACCATTGACAAAGGGGGCTTTAATTTATTAATTGTTAGGCAGTTCTTTGCACATAGCAGCAATTCGAGTTTTCTGGCTTACCTGTTGTTTGAAAGAGCTAATTCGAACTATTTGAACTTCAGCGTATCTTAATGCATTAGAAGTAAATTGGATTTGTGTGCCCAAAGGGGTAAAAATTGTAACTGCTATTTAATCCTGAGATTTTACCAACATAATTGTACTTCATTTTTCTTTCATAACGGACTCCATTAAAGTTAATCTGCCTAAAACTAACCACTTACATTCCTTACACATCTCCCTCCCTTTCCCCCTTCCCATCCTATCTCTACCCATTGTCTTCCAAACTTCCACTCATTTACATTTTCACAGACTTCGTTACACTTTAGCTTCTTTTCTACCTTGGAGAATACATAATATGAGCAGGGTCTCCCAATGCCTGAAGAAGGGTGTTTGTGCCCAAAAGTTTGCAAAGAACTTTTTTCCAACTATTTCAGTTGGTTTAATAAAAGATATCACATCTACCCAAAGAACCTTGCCTCCATTAAAGTGAAGCATTTGTAAGATTGTGTTTTCATTTCCAAAAGTGTTTTCTCTATACTTTTGTTTTCAGGGGCTGTACAGACCAATGCTCCATTTGGGAATATGCAGTGCACAATAAGCAGTGAAAAAAATACACAGCACAAGATAATATATTAGGAGAGTTGCAAATATTTTAGCTGTTGCCATGCTCCCATCTCTTGCTAAATAAGGAAAGGAAGAGGAGCGGCTTAACAGGGGTTACTAAACTGAGGCAGTGGTTAATCTTTTTAGATTAATGCACTCTTGTCTGATGACAGTGAATTATTTTCTCCTAAAGCAAATTCAGTCCTTCTGAAAGATGTGCAGGAAGTGAGCTGTTTATTATTCCAGAATTGCAGGGTTAAGAACCCAAAGGATACTGGGACCACAAACTGTGTCACAGGGTAAACAGCACATTCTTTTTTATGTGTTCTTATGGTGCCTAGTTCTGTGGGCCTTGGTCCATCCCTGATGCTTCTTGGTGCTACCATAACACAAGTAAATAAATAATGAATAGGGGTTGATAAGATACTGACCTGTGAGCCAAGAGGCTTGAGTTCATTTCCCAGACTGCCACTGATCTGCCATATAACATTATGTAAGCCAGTTTACCTTTTGTTTCTTCTCTCTACTTTCTCAGTCTTGACTATTTAGATTGTAGTAGATTGTGGTCTTGGTTAGGGTGTCTATGTGGCTCAGAAATACCAATAATGAAAACTAGTAATGGTACCTTATGCTACACCATCAACATACCATCAGCTCTGATAGAGAAGAACTATTTCCTGAAGTAAATGTGGGGAATTGTTCAGTCTGACAAACTATGTGTAACAGCTGCAAAGCTCACCTGGCTGCAAGCCAAGTGGGTGAGCTGTGCTTAAAAGCCCTGCAAGAAAAGGGCAGCAAAACTTTGCAGAGGGTGCACAAACTTTAACAGACAGGAGGGTATGCAGTGCATGGCACATACTTCTTACTGGAGCATTTAAATTGTGACCAGAGCCCACACTGCAAACTGGGGGCTCTGGCTACTACTGAGCCATAAAAGCTGAGAGATGGAAAAGAAAAAAAAGGGGGGGACGGGGGAAGAAGAAGAGAAGCTGGGAAGAGCGGATTCCAGCCCTGGAGAGAGGGAGTGCAGACTCAGCCCAAGTCAGGGGAGACCGAGGTGAAACTTGCCCAGGGAGCAGGCATCAGACAGGGGAAAGCCTGCGTCATCCTACGAGAAGCTGATTCCCCACTGGGTTCAGAGCTGTGCAACCAGGGACACAGATGCCAGGGAAAGAGTGGGGAGGGGTTGGCAAGCAAGGCTGGTAGGCTTGCTGGGGCTTGGAGAAGCAGCTCAGCCCTTAAAGGGTTAATAACCAGGCTATAAGTTGTGTCTGAATTAGACAGTGGGGTGAATTCCAAGCTGGGAAGGCTCAACCCACAGAGTCAGAGACCTACAAAGGGAAACCCCTGCGTGCGGGTGAATGTGTTGGGAGGGGGAAACAGGCCCAAGGGGGAGTGGGCTGAGAGAAAACAAACCAGCATGGGTGTGTGAGGGGACACCTAACCACTAGTGTTTGCAGTAAGTGTATTTCCGGAAGGAAACTGCTTAATAGAACAATATGTCAATAAAGGAAACGACAGGGAGCCTATTGCCTGAAGCAGCTGTTCAGAACCTGTTCTGCTGTGTTACTAGGAACGATTAAAGGAGACCATTTTCCCTGGAGCAGTAGAAGCCTCATTTCCACCATCTAGTGGTAGATCATAGTTATAGCTCTGTTGCTATTCATTGTTATGGGAATTGCATTGTGGACCAGAAGGAAATCAAATGGATTACAGGGGGGAAACTGTTTTAAAGGTAAATTTAGTTATTTAGGTTGTTTAACACAAGTGGGACCACCCAGTGTGCTGGAATTATCCACCTAATGTTGTAGTTGTAAATTTATTCTAAATTGTTAGTTTTTTTATTAACTGTTGCTATTATATTTCTTTTTTTTTCTTTTTTCTGTATATAAATGGGTTCTGTATAATAAAGAATAATGTGTTCATTGGGTTCAGAGCTAATTCCTGGGCAGTAAAGGACATACCTCTCCACAGGACATCTCAGTCAGTAGTCTCCCTGAGGCGTTCCCAGGGTTACTAGCACCCTGAGGACCAAAATCTGGTGCATTGCCTGGCCTTAGCATGTAGGCACGGGTCACATTTGTATAAACTATGTTCATTTATACAATGTTAATATCCAGGAAACTGAAAATCAGCTTATGATATCTGAGTCAGAGAGGCATAAATACAGCTTCATGCTGGATTCAAACCACTGATCTAAGGGGAGAAAAAAAGTTATCTAGAGCCTATCATTTTTATCAGTCCCCTGAGACATCTAGTCTCTTCTGTGCTATATGAGAAATATGTTTGGTAATTTAGACTCTTGCTGAGATATATGAACTAGAGGGGCAAATATGCCATCTCTAACCCTAAAAAAACAAAACCTAAAGAAAACAAGACTCTCCACTCCTTACTGTAATAATCCAATCAGAACAGAAGAAACCAGAGTTGCAAAGTTAAAGTACACCCTGGCCATATTTTTATTCTTTTCCAAAATCTCAGTTTCAAAGCTTAACATGATTTTTGAACTGGAAAATAACATAAAGAGAAGCACAAGTCAAAACTGGGGCTATGGTACAGAAGTATTGTAATGCTTTTTGATGCAGAGGTTAATGCAGGCACAGTTTCTTGTTAGATTAGCAAAACAGACAACTCTAGTGAATGCCATTTCCATAAGCCTATGTATCACATTATTACTGATACCTGACTGAACTAAATGTAGACATATGTCAAGCTTTTAACATAGCCTTATTGTCAGAAAACCAGTTATAAGTCACTCAAAAGGGTGTTACCCCTTGAAGTATAAACTCTTTACCAACAAGGAAGAGAACAAGGAAAGGAGTCATGGCTTTCACACTACCTTGAGACTCTATGAAATAATTAGGGGAAAACTTGACAATTTCAACATCAATATTCATTCTTTTCTCTCCAGAGAAAGATACATTACACATTCTTTTTCACATAATGCTTCAAGATCTTTGGAATTTCTAAATCATGCCAGGACGTGTCCTCATAACCTTTCTGTATCATCTGTCAAACATCACTTTGGCAGTTCTGCTGCTACATGGTCACACACAGATGTTAGAAACATGCAGTACACCCAGCTATGAGGCAACCTGTCTTCCCTCTGTCTTCAGTAATCTAGCAATACTGCTTGCTGCATTTCAGATGCCGGAATACATTGCAATGTGCAGGAAGCAGCTGATTAGCAAAGGACACGTTAGCATACTAAAGCCAGACTTAGACATTTATGGGTAATCTAAGTCAGATGAATACCATCCCCAATTCTCAGATTTGTAACAGGGATAAATGCCAGATTTTCTCCAGATATTTCTGCATATCAGTGTCAATCAAGTGTAGAAAGAAATCTCTCAAAGCTATAACTATAAGAAAATAAAGAATAACTAACTCTGTTTCAGTCTATCAGGTACAAGCATCAAGTTGCTCAACTAATAATATTCATTAGTTCTAACAGCTGAAGGACAAATGTCAACCTTTCTTTTAGCTTAACTTTGAAAAATTCTACTTCTTTGTTCCCCAAGGCAAGTATTTTTTTTAGACAAACAAGTAATACATTATTAGCTCTCAGATTACCAATCAGCATTCATAGTTAGAGACATGCGAAGAACACTTTGTACTAGGGTTGGTAAATGTTCATTACAATTTTTGCATAGCTGTCTCAGCCCCACTTGGCTCATATAACTTCTTCCTTAAAGGTGATGATGGTATGAGATGCATCATAAGAAGGGGTTAGTTAGAACATATTTAAACCTGTCAATTAAATTTAGTAAACATGAAATAAATTACTGTAGCACATCACAGGCTCACTCATTCCACTACTTTAGGGGTGTCAAAGATAAAGTCTGCAGGCTGGATCTGGCCCATGGAGCCCCATCATTTAGCACCCAATACTGCCCTTGGCTTTCAAAGTTGATCCACATGTGGCACACATCCTAGCCAGTCCAGGACCCATACTATGTGAAGTGCAGGTCCCAGCCTGGCTGCAGAATGCAGCATAATTTCAAACCTGCCCCACACAAGTGTTGTGTACGCTGGATCTAGCATGCAGGGAGAGTGGAAAGGTCCCAGTCTGGCTGATGGAGTGGCCCCACGCAGGAGCAATCCAGCCCATTGAGGCCAAATGAGTTTGACACCCCAGCACTACACGTTACAGGTCTTAGGACCTGATCCCAAGTCTGCTGAAGTCAATGAAATTAGATGAAAAATGATTTTTTACTTCCAGACCAAATCCTGGGGAAGCAATAAACATGGCAACTTTCACTGTCATTTTTATTCGACTATTTTATCTCTCTCACAGAATTTTTATGACATGTCAGTGATTTCAGTATCAGCACCTTACAAGGCCCAAAGAGGAAGAACAATTTTTTTCTACTTCCTTCCTATACATGAACTGTGACAACTGGCAGTGCCTTTATAGTCTCCAGAGTAATTCATGGAGGGGCTTGGTTGATCACTGCTAACTATGTTGTGGCAGGGAGACAAATGATAGCTGAGCACCCATCAAAAGAATAGACCTTTAGACTCTTCTCTGAGGAGCCATCACATGAAGTTGGAAGCTATCATGCCCTTCTAACTTCCTACTTCAGGAATAATGCAGGGTCTGATAAGCTCTGAAACCCTGGTTCCAGACTGATAAAGCAATTCTGATTTCTGTAAAATGAAAATCTGAAGAAATTATGCTGTTAAACAGAATACTGAATGGAATGTATATAATTAAGTATGCTTTACCCCTCTTTTTCCATAGAAGACCCACCAAATCAAATGTTAAAACTATAATAACTTTGCAAAGCTTTAAACATGGTTGGCATGGGACATTTGCCTTTGACACAAATTTTGAAGATGCCATGTATCACATTTCATTGTCTGGAATAATTCTCAAAGGAGAGAAATGCATGCAATGAAAACAGTTTGTCATTAATATGGCGCGGGGCCAAATATTTAAAATACTTAGGAATGACCTTGAGACTTACAGAAGGATATGACTGAAGCCCTACTAGCAAAAAAAAAGTGTTTCCTTGAAGACTCTTGTATTAATACATGTTTACTTTAAAGGATTAGCTCAGTTATGCTTTGTACAGAATACAGATGACCTTAAGTACAGAGGGAAAATAGTTCTGCCTTAGAACTGCACTGTGCAGCTGCTGTCAATTGAAAGAGAACTAGGATATGTGATCATTTCACTGTAAGTAGACAGAAGAAAGAAAGTGAACAGAGCTTGTGAGTTCTTCCAGTTGGAGCTTAAGATGGAATAATTTTATATAGAGTAAAGCAAGGCATGATACAGCCCCTTTATGGTACACTGGCAGTGCATATAAAGCTCTCTTCACTTGTGCCTATTTAAATTTAAAAGTGTGATTGTTTCCAAGTGTGATACGTTTCCTATCAGGCAAGGCTGATACTGCCTATACAAAAGCAGTTATATCGACAAACACATAATTCCTTGAACAGGAACATTCAGCAGCTGCAGATATCTGATTGGCTCTAGATAATTAGGAAATTATAATGCCTCCATACACACATCAACAACTGTAGCTCCAGCAAGCCCTCCAAGCTTTACCCTTTAGTTCTTCTCCTCAGATCTTGAATTATTGAGACTATCCAGCCAAAGAGGGTGTGGTACCTGCTCACTTAGCTCCAGGAGAGCACTCAGGTGACTGCAGCATTTTCATCCTGCCAGCTATGGAAATAAGGGATTAAAACTGGAAGGCTGCTCTCAAGGGCTGCCGATACACATGCTTGTTTGTGTTTTAATCTGAATGCATTGGAGCAGACTCAAACAAGTCGGATTCATGTTTTAATTAAAATGCTCTAGTGCAGCAGTTCCCAAACTCTGAAAGATTGTGCACTGCCAATTTAAAATGCTACAACCTTATGAACTACCAGCAAATTTTTCAGTTCAACCTTAAGTACCACCAGCAAATTTTCATCATATAATGTAATTATAACAAATCTGTTAACATGTACCACTGACAGGTTGTCTGCGTGCCACTGGTGGCACCCGTACCACAGACTGGGAACCGCTGCTCTAGTGTCACCTTGTCATTGCATCTATTAAGCCCAAGTGCATTTTAAAATGGCTGCTGGGGCGTTTTAGCTAAACCTCATTGAATGAGGTTTAGCCAAAGCATCCCACGGCAATTTTTAAATGCATGGGGGTTTAACAGTTGTGACAATTAATTGTTTTAATTAGAGTGGCTCTCCAGGAACTACTCTAATTAAAATCTCCCCCTTGCTCCTGAACATGTGTATAGGCAGCCAAGGACACTAAACAAGTATGTTTTCAAATCCTTACAAACTCTAGGTACCTTTGTATACCTCTTTTGTGTGGAAATATTTTTTCAAAAGATTGGCAATATATACTAAACATTCACAACTTCCCAAGGAACATTTCTTTTTCTGTTGACCTGAAAACCAGCATGGTAGGAACAGGTGCTCTGGTATTGCCACACGGTTTCTGTGGTGCAACGGACAGGAAGAGTAGTTGTTAGGTGAAGAGATTATATGTTATCCTACCAGAGCTTTTTGGCTGGCTATTTAATCTGTGGCCTTCTGTAATGCTGTGAAACAGTGTGATTTCTTTTTCCCATGTTAAACTGGTCATCAATTTCCCTTGCATTTCTTAACAGATGAACCACAAAAAGAGAAAGGGAACCAACACAGACTTATGGGAAAAGCAGCATGAGAACATACAGTAGACCAAAATACAAAGGGAAGTGGTGGGTTCTTTGTCTTGTGATGTCTTCAGGTGAAAACTGGAAGTCTTTTTTGAAGAGATGTTTTTGCCGGATTTCTGTTGTTGAGCCCAACTCAGTGATGTGTAAATGAAACTTACTGGCCTGTAGTACACAGATGAGACTAGATGGCCTAATGCTCCCTTTCTGGTCTCACATGCTATCATTACATATCTGCAGTTTTACGAAACTTTAACTTTCAGCTGAATATATTTTTGAGAAGCATAGAAATTAGAATGGGAACAGTAATTTCCTTAGTTTCTCCCATTAGTAACTGCATTTGGTGCATTGTCTGGTTTTCTCATCTAAAGCCAATCTTTCCCTGTTCCCAAGAATTTAGTGACTCGTTTCCCAACGGTTTCATGAAATACTTTGTCAAATACCATAGTGCTTCCTGAACTGATCAGTTAACAGCAGCTTGTAAGTTATTTTTGACAGAGATTAAATTGCAGCCATTTGAGTCATTCAGCATTTTCTGTTCCCTGGCCCAGTGTCCTCTATTGCACTATACAGTAATAGCATTACTATAACCATCTGCACGAGCTCTGTTCTTGTTGAATAGCTGCAGTTTTCTGCATTTAGAGTATTGGGCAGCTTTTGTCATTACTTTTAGCTGCTCTTTCTGCACTTAATTTATGGTGCTGTATAGGCCCACCCAACCTAATGACTGTATAGACCTGGGCCAAGATTTGCCATCTAGAAGAACCAAAAACTTCAATTTATTTAACATCTATTCTCTCAAAGGCTTAAATTACTGCATATTTATAATTATATTGATCACTCATCTGGCACAAAAAAGGGAACTTTTAGATGAGTGGCTCTCAACCTTTTCAGACTTGAGGCACCCTTCAGAACAGGGGTGATGCATAGGGGGTGCACATGGGTGCACATGAACCCCCTGAGCATGGCGGTGCACCCCCTACAAAAAAACCCAAGTGCTTGCCACCCCTCCTCCCTTGGTGACACTGCCAGTGGCATGTGCACGCGGTCAGTGATCTCTGCTGGCCACTTCTGCTGGCAGCATCTCCAGGTGGTCATTGACCCCTGGTCGGCACTTGCCACCCCCCACCACTGCAGACAGCGCCAGTGGCATCTGCAGGAACTCTGTGGTTACTGTCTCTGCGCTCCTGCTGCTGCGCTCCCACCACCACTGTGCCACCCCCCCACTGCCGGGGGGCATGCATTGTTTATGCCTCAGAAAATGCCAGCTCTTACTACAGAAACGCAATAGAACCGTTCTTCTGCAAAGAACTCAGAAAGAAAACAGCTGGTCAGAAAGTGTTTAACAGTATACTCTAAGGTTTATCTTGTGAATCATGTTTGCACAACTAACAGTGCTAACTTTGCTTGGCACCTGTGAAAGGTTCTCAAGGATCCCTAGGATGCCATGGCACCCTGGTTGAGCACCACTGTTCTAGACTATTGCTCATCTCATTGCATGCAGAAACATTTTGTCAAAGCAAAAAAACTAAGAGGGCCCACAAACTCCACTAATTGGTGCTACAGTTAAAGATTACACTTCTAGACCACAACAGGGCAGCTGTTTAATGGTATGCCGCAATGTTATGGAACAGTTGAAAATAAAATATAAATAGACCCCATGCCCATTGAACTCTTTTAGAAGAATTTAATCAGGTACAACAGGGCTGTCCAACTTCTGAGTGGCTGAGGGCCACGGGCTGCAGGTGCCATGTGCAGCAACACATCCCCTCCACTACACTGGCTGGGTCCCTGGTGCACTGTGTGTGATCACCAAGCCATACAGCCTGTCTTTGCCCCACTCCTCTGTACCATCTGTACATGCTGCCTGGTCCCTTGCCACACTTCCATACAGCACAGGGTTCCCGGGTCTCCCTGAGCTTTCTGGCCATGGGCTCCCTCAGTCCTATAGGCCACGCCACAACACTCTGTCCCCAGAAATGGGGATGAGCAGCAGGAGGTAGAAGGGCCCTGGGGACTATAGTGGCAGCAATTGGAGAGCAAATGAGGGAACAACACCTGGATCAGGAGCCCAGGGGCTGCATATTTAACCCCTTGGGGGCTATACATAGCCTGCGGGCCACCAGTTAGACAGGCCTGAAGTAAAACAGTTTTCTAAATTGAAACACGAACAGAACATTAGGACTACCACCCTCAAAGTGAGATTTTTAATAGTCATGTTGATTTTAAAGGGCAGGTTCTTTGTTATATACCTCATTTGAAAGACTGCATTTCCTAGAGCACTGCTTCTTTTAACTTTGCTAATACATCTGATACCTTTCTCCATATGCAGAAGTCCTGTATGCCAAGCATTTTGTGCCGAAGTTTTCCCATTGTTGCTATCTTCTACCCTGTTCCAATGCGAAAACTGACAAGTTAAATGGAGTCAGGCAATCGACAGCATTTTACGTGCTATATCTTCTGGGACTGTTCAGAGCAGTTCTACATAGTACTGCTTAAACCCCTGGTAGCTTTTGAAGTTGTCTTGTTTAGAGTTCACCCCTTCCCATCATTAGTGGTAACAACCATGAAAAACCTTATTACAAGCTGTGCACATACATATAACCATGTGAGTAAATGGTGAAAGGTAAGCATTGCTCTCTAAGGGTATGTCTCTACTGCAGATGTAACTCAAGTGATCTGAGAACAGAGCACCCAAGTTAACCTAGCCTTGCTGTGACCAACCACACTGCAAAGCTATACTGGGGCTTACTGTGACCTCAGTAGTGCTGCACTTAACACATGTGTGTCACTAGGACTTCCAGGGGCACATTCCACAGTTCTCTGTGCTGCTGTAATCTGAGCTGTCTCATGAATCTTTCTAACTAAATTGTGGGAAAGCATCTCTGTTCTTTCCAGTACACGGAGGACTTGTGGGAAGTCAGTGGAGGACCAGCAGCACTCCAGTGACTTAACTTGATCCTCGCAATGAAGTAAGTGGGATGCTCTCCCTGGTGGAAGTGTTTGTTACCTATATCCCTGCTGTGCCAGCCAGCCAAGGTTTAAGGTAGCACTGGTTGTATGAGGGGGCATTTTGTTTGAACGGGAAGAAGAGGAGCAACATAAGAGCAAGAACCCACACCAATTCTCCAGAGAAGCACAGGGAAGCTTCCTGTCTCACAGGTGCTACAGTAAGAGAAACGTTTCTGTGCCAGCTCCATCTCTTCTAAAGAAGATCTACAAATTGGTGTCTGAGCCAGACCTGGAAAGTGGCTGGAATTACAGGGACCTGGGTGGAAATGGCTTGTGGCTCAAGAACACCAGTCAAGAAGGATTAGACACCTCATAAAGGATTAAAAGCAACAGAAATTAAATTTGTCACTAGATGCACTGATTGTGCTCTTGGAACATTCAGATAAAGGAACCCTCTCACTCTCTTCCTTTGTATACCACTAATTTATTTAAGGACCTTCTTATAGCCTCCAGGTTTCTTCTGGTAGGCTTTTCAAAGAGGACAAAGTCCCTGATAGCAGCTTGGTCTGCAGAAAATGGGATGTAGTTTCTTACACACTGGGTGCTTCTACATGAACTATTAATGTCAGAGCCACCCCTAGGGGCGTGCGGGGCCCGGGCCATAGCAGCCTGTGCAGGACCCAAGGGGCAGGAGGGGAATGGCGAGTGGCTGGAGCCGGTGGAGTGGGGGGGATGGCAAGCCAGACCCAGCAGCACTCCGCGGCATGTGGCAGCCACAGTGGGGCCTTTATGGCACTGACCGCAGGGCCCCCCAAAGCGAGGGGGCCTGGGGCGGTTGCCCAGATTCACCCCCCCTAGGGATGGCCCTGATTAATGTGGCAGTTCATGCTGGAGTCAGCTGCTCCTGGACACAGCATCTTCACATGTGTCTGGGACTGCAGCAGTTTGAGCCAGAGCAGAGCAGCCCTGGGATGGCAGTAGGCTTGAGGGGGGTCAGCCCCAGGCTCTGGGTGGCAGTGTCAGGAGGCAGAGGGGCTGACACGGGTATGAGAGAGCCAAAAGTGCGGAGCCATGTGGCTGATTCCCTGAGCCTGCTGCCAGCCCAGAGCTGCTCTGCCCCGGCTCAAACTACTGTGGTACCAGTCACGGTCCACATGTGCATTTTCACATGTTTCTGAACAGTAAATGATTCTGCTGTAGGATAGTACTTGTCCTGGACAGTACTAGCCTACAAAGGAGTTAATTAATTTACTGCACCCTAAAACAGGCATGTGTAGACGGTAATGCTTTACTGCAAAGCTAATTAATCAACTCAGCATAAAGCACATGTGTAGATGCACCTACTAGCCCCTATTCTTCATGATATAAAAAAGACAACACGAAAAAAGAGAGCTGGAAGTTACAGGCATTTGTTTCACTGTCAAACATTTAGTCTTTACTCTGTGTTCCAAAATGAAATGGGATTGATGGATGCTGAATTTTTGTTTCTATATCTTCACTCCAGAAACAGTCAACTCTACAGTGCAACCTGTAATCTGTATTATAGATCTGGTCCCCTTGTTTGGGGCCTCACCAGAATGTTATAGTGAATCCCAGTCCAATGCACCAGTGTACTCTAAGGGCAGCAACCTATTTCACTTTATACACCCAGGTGGCACATACCCAGCTGTGTAACTGCTGTTTTTGGCATTTATGCAAGGGTTTCATGGATGGGCAAGGGTCCAAAAGGCTGCTGAGCATGTGCAAATGCTCTGTCTGGGCAGGTATGTGGCTCTGTACGCATATATCCGGGTATGCAGAAGTCATGAAATTGTAGTCTGGCCAAAACACCTCCAGCTAAGAGGGGTCTAGAATCTGGGTCTCCTACTTTCCATGCAAGTGACCTAGCTATCAGACACCTGGGCTAAAACATGGAGGGCCCTCCTCTTCCTCCCCCACCTCCTCGTCTAGTGTCTAACACCCATTAGTCTGGATAGCATACAACCTACTGCATGCTCAGGGGTGAGGCAGATCCTTGGGCATCCACGCTGCACATTGAATAGGACCAGAAACTGTGCATGAGTGGCAAAAACAGCAGTTAATGTGGCTGGGTAGGTGCTGTTTGGGCACTTAAAGTGAAATAGGATCCTCTTTCTCATGACATGCTTCAACACACGCATGACAGGTCCTGAATGGCATCACTTCTTACTTGAAAAGGTAAAGCACAGGAGAGTACAGAACATCAAGAACAAAACCAACTTCCTGAACACACTGTTGGTCCTTTCCACTAGGGCCAATGAGGGGAGGGTCCCTTTCAACATTCAGGGTTTTCCTTTTCCTCATCATCACCACGCTTCTTCCATTAGGTCCTTTTATCCTGAACTGGTGAAAATAACGCCTGAATTAGAGTGGTGCCTGCCCTTTTTGTCATTTTCCAGTTTCCCCTCTCATGAGAACGACAGATTCAGCAGGTGATCACAAGCAATTTTTTTGCCAGGCTGCTTCTTCCATGATAAATCAGTTCTTTTAGGAAGGAGGCAGCTTCTCATGGAGAGTGATTCCAGCTCAGTGGAAGGACACCCAGATCAGTCATCGCCTATTGTTAACCTTTGCCACGAGCCTTCAGAATTCTGGTCCAACAAAGAGGCGAAAAGGCAGGAGAGAAGGCAGTGAGTTCGCAGTCTGACACAGACATGAGTAAAGAGTCCCCTGCATCAAACATAATCCATGCACTGTGCATGGGTTCCCTGAAACACCACCCCTTCCTTGTCCCTTGAATCTGCTCAATGATATAATAAACAGCAGGAAGAAAAACTGTCAGCATCTCCAGTGGGACTCAGGCACCCAACTTCCAGTGGGAGATGGGTATCTCACCACCCTTCATGCTGTCAAAATCTTCCTCAAGCTTCCAATTAAACAGCCAAACGAAAAATCTCCACCCACTGACTTGGCAAAAATATTTCTTATGCTGTCCTTGACTTGTCTTGAATGTCTTCCATCCAAGTACTAATAAGGCACAACCCTGTTCAGTTTTTGAGGCTGATGAGATCAGAGCCTGGGGTAGGATGGAAAGTAGTCCCTTAATGGTATTTCAAAAGAAAGTAAATGTCTTTATAAAAACTAGATAGTCTTAAAGTTTTTAATTGAAGTTTTTTGTTTTGATTCCAAAAATGAAGAAAAACAAACGGTGTAGGCTGATTTATAAATTGTCTAGTCAGGACTATGAGGAATTGTTTGAGAAACAAGAAAACTAAATTTGTTTAAGAAAAAGGCCTTTTTCTTTGTCCACTGTGGCTAGTAGTTCAAAATGATGGTGATGTCTTTTGTGGAAGTGTATTACAAGACCGAGAAAAGAAGCAAAGGTCTTGGCTTCTTAGTACAGGCAAAGAAAAAGTCCATCTTGAATATCTTGGGAATAAATTAATCATTTTCTGCATGTGGATAAGAAAGAAATCATGTCAAAAAGCATGTGAAGGGTTTGCTATTCACAATTTAATCCTTTGGGGAAGGAACTAAGACAGAAGTTATCATCGTTGTAATGGTTGCAAAAACAACTTAATTGACTAAAGTTTTGTTAGGTTGGCAAGTTCAGTTATGTAAGAAATGCCAGATTCGTTATAAAATGAAGCACATGTTGAGGATTGCACAAACAAGAAATGATCAAACTCTGTTGTGTTAATAGCTTGAATGTGCCTATTATTAAAGTAAGAAAAGAAGGGAAAGGTTGGATAAGATTAAATTCTGTTTTGTACTTTTCAGCAACAGGACATATATTTTTAAAATTCCAAATGCATGAAATTTGATGTCAAATACTTAGATCTCTATTCCACCCAACACATTATTCGTGGGGTTTGAATTACAGAGTCCCTGCAGGGTTTCTTTAGCATAACTCCTACATCTCCCAATGCTAATTCTTCTAAGCAAAGTTCCTGGGCATCCCACAGCATGCCCTGTATGGAAGGTGGCCTAAATCAACAACATCTAAAGGCCGTGACTCAGCATGCTCAGATGGAGCGCTGAGATCCGTATACATGTGAGGGCTGCTTAAGAGTGATTGGCACCACTGCTTTCTGGCATGCTCCTACGGAAACAGAAAGGACCTACATCCACCTCAGCTAAAGCCACGGTTAAAGCCTGGAAGAAGAAGAGAAATTGCTAAGGTATCTTCCAGTAGGAAACTGGGGAAAATTCATTCCTAACCTTCCATGTCAGGATGGACAGGGCACAGGGCTGTTCATTGACAGAGCTGAGTTTTGTAGCCTTGCTGGGGGACTGTGGGGAAGTTACAACATGCCTTATTCTCTCTATATTTAAAATGGGGATCATGATACATATCACCTTCTTTGAGAAGAGAAATATGATATTCATTATTGTCTCCTTCAAAGCTCTGAATGCCCTTCACTTCAAATGACTACATGGAAATAGAAAGTCTTTAGTATCTTGTAAGAGTGGGCTAGAACTTGAAAGATAATTTCAACTGCATGTACTTAAGTAGCTATAAACAGAACAAGTGACAGGTGTGCACATGAGAAGTCACCAGAAAGAGGCCCTAGTTTACAGTGGCTTAACGGGGCAGCTCTACATCCTGAGCAGTGGTTGCACAAGGGACAATGCCAGCTGCGAGTGACAACAGTTTTTGTGCCCGCCCCACAATAGGTGGCACTCAGCCAGGGCTGTTACCCTGGTCACCGCCCCAGTAACACCACTATTAGCTTATAATGAAATGAACAATTGAAAAGAACTGCTCAGGAGCAGCTCATAGGCTGAAAACTGTTTGCCAAAAGTGTCTGGACCTGGTGCATGCTTATGAATCCATTTGTTGTGGTGAAGACTGCTCCATAGTCTTCCAGTGGAAACAGAGCTGCATTATTAACTCAGATTGTTCCAATCAAATGGTTCTGCCAGCTTTTCTGGTTGCACACTAAGCAGAAAACAGCGTTCCTTCAGCCCCCTTGTTCAAGAAAACAGTTTCTGAAATTGCATCCTCTTCACACAGGCCAGAGAAATCATGTTTAAACTGATTACACCTCAGCTGCCTCAGATTAATTATCGGAGAAATGCCACTGGAAAAACAGGCAGAGTGAAATTGCAGCCACTCGAATCTCACCCTTTATAGTGTCTGTGGTTCACATCACAACTAGAAGAGAGGGCTGCCTGCTATCACACCAGCTTACTGCTTATTACTGTGACTTTAGCACAGGATTGGGAATTGGATCTGAGTTTTACTTCCTGCCCTTCCTGCGTGACTTTGGGCAAGTCAGTTAACCTCTGTACCTCAGGCCACTCCAATATTTGGACAACGGACATAATGTTTCCATGAACAGTTCGGGGGAAGAGAGGAGCACACCCCCTCCTTCAGCTGTGCAGCACATGCCTGCACAGCGAGCATTTTGAATGCTGCCAGTGCATCCACCCACCCCCACATAACTTTTCCTCTACTGCCAAATTCAGCAGGCAAAGGGACAGGTGGGGGGCAAGTGGCAGTGGTGCTCACTGTCTGAGTACCAGAGCCATGCTGACGAGTTGGCTCACTGCACATGTGCCACACAGCCAAAGGAGGGGGAGTGGGCGCAACCACAACCCCACTCCTCTCTTGGATCCACCCCAGAAGGATTCCTTACTTAACAGAGGGCTGAAGTGCCCTGGCACAACGTGGATGGGTATCATGCAAACCTTACAAATGTCTCCTGAAAGCTAACAGGAGGGCAGTGATGCTGCTGCCTTTCAGACTGAGAGAATCACCTGCTGTTGAACTGAATGCTCTCCATTTCTCCTCCACTGCAAATAAACAAGAGCAAAAGCAGGAATGCCTGCTATAGAACTCAAACCTACTCGTCTGCTGCTGGCCCCTGTAGGAACAAAAGAAATATGACATGCTCAGCCATTCTCCTCCGAAAGACCCAGCTGTCTAACTGCTGAGAATTCCCAGCACCTTGCAACAAAAGTAGGCATATTGACTTATTTGTCTCTCTCCAGGCTAAAAACAAATGTAAGCTGCATCATCAGTCTGCTGAAAAACACAAACTGTAGGCCACTGGTTTCACTTTGAAAAATCTGTATATGAAGAGGTCATAATCATCTTAGCATCTCAGCATCAATATCTGCAGGCCTTCCTAAGGGAGAATAAGCAAATTTTCCAATTACTTCAATGGGAATTTTGCTCAAGCGGGGACTGCAGACTTTAGACCATAATGATAATGCCAGAAAAGACTGTGTACGTTATGTGCTCCAACCACATTTTCTGCCATCCTTTCAATAGTTACTATTAACACGTTATCCTACCTCCATTTGTCTTAATGATATCTAGGCTTGGGAGCATTCAATTATTATAGGTAAACATTAGGGGTACACTGATAGAGATTTTGGGGGCCGATACCAATAGCTGATTTTTAGGGAGGTATATCGACTGATACCGATCCAATTTCTGATACAGCTGCATGCAGCTGGTAGGTCTGTTGTGGTGGAAGGAAAGGTGAGGGGAGGAAAGGGGCATGGGGGGGTGCAGATCAATACCTCCTGCGGTGAGGGAGGCACAGGGCAGGAACAGGGGCAGATGCTGCCCAGCTGGGCTGGGACAGGTGTGGGATAGAGCCGCACCTCACTGGTGGTGGGGGGTAGCTTCTGCTGCTGTGCACACCTTGGGAAGCACAGGGGGGGAGTGCTCCTGGATCTGCACAGGGTGGGGCAGGTGGGCTGCAGCTGTGGGCTGGAGCCGGGGCTGCACCAGGCTCTTCTCAGTGGGGGCGGGCAGCAGCAGTGCTGGGAGGGGGACTACAGAGGGTGCTGCAATCACCCCAAATTTCACTGTAGCCCCCTTGTAGTGCTGCTCCCAGTGCTGCTGCCACCCTCCTGGCATAGCCCTGGCTCTTTCTGGTGTGTGGGTGGAGGTGGGGGTTGAATTGGGGCTGTGCCGGGTGGGTGGTGGCAGCCCCAGGAGCAACACTAAGGGGGGTCCCTCTGTAGCCCCCCTCCCAGCGCCACCAGTCTGCCCTGAGCCCAGCCCCCGCTGCAGCCTGCTCACCCCAACCTGTGCAGAACTGGGGGGCACATGGCCCCCATGCCCTCCTGTGGTGAGCGCAGTGGTGGGAGCTGCTCCACCCCCCCATGAGCCATGGCTCCATCCCACACCTGCCCCACCCCAGCTGGGCAGCACCTACCCCTGCCCCCTCCCTCCCTCCCTCACTGTGCAGGGCATTGATCTGCACCCCACCCCTTACCCCCCTGCTCCCCTTCCACCACAACAGACTTACCAGGAGCAGGCTGCTGGGCTTTGTGCTGTGGCTGTATGCAGGCATGGACATTTATTGGTCAAACTATTGGCCACTTCAGACCAATTTCTGATACGGCCAATTTTTTTATATTGGTACTGATCCAACATCAGACCAATGTATCAGTCCACCTCTAGTAACCATCAATAAATGTCAATTTAATCTCATACCCACAGATGAATGAAAAAATATTTCCATCATTAATAGTCAGAATTTAGAGAAAGGTGATGTAAGAAAAATGATAGTTGATGGAGATCCATGCTGACTGTAGTTTGGATTGCAACTCTCAGAAACCCCAGGGGACTGGGAACAAAGAGGCTAGGTACAGATCCCTTACACATAAACTGGTTTAAATGGTAAGAAACTGGTTTAAACCTGTAACAGAACAGAAGCTCAGTACACATAAATGAGTTTCAAAATGACTGAAACTGGTTGAAGATAAACCTGGTGGAATGTAGTATCAGACCTAACTGATTTAGGTCAAACTGGTTCATGCAACTTCTGTCCCAGACCCCTTCCTGGTTCAAGTTAAATCAGAGTCTCCCAGCATCCCAGCATTTTGCAGCCCTGGGCTAGGCTGTCCTGTCTGCTCCAGAGAGCAGAGCTGGCTTTGCTCCTCTACTCCCTAGCTAAAGCGGTGAGGGCTGGCTCACTGGCCCACCCTTAGGCAAACCTCTGCTTGGGCCTGGGGCCGGGGCGGGGGGGGGGGGCTTAAACTTCCTTTCCCCCACAGAACTGCCCTGTCCTGTTTACTTAGTGCTGGCTGTGACTGTGGACTACAAATCCCAGAGGCACCTGAAAGCAGGAAGAGGAAATGATAAACAACTATGAAGAGTCCTGCTGCTGTCAGTCTGGACTGCAAATTCCAGAGACCTCAGAGACAGCAGGAAGAGGAAGCAAACACATAGCCCCTTCTGGCTATATGCCAGAGAGCCATGTTCTAGTGCCCCCCCAGCTTCTGGCTTGAGCCACTGTAGCCATGTGGCTGCATTTCCTGAATCAAAAGTAAATGTCTGTTCATTTGCTTACTGGTTCAATCTTTGCAGTTTAGACTAACTTGCAAACGCTGAATAAGTTCAGCCTTGGGCTTTTTGACTGTCTGTAATTAACCAGAGAGAGGAAGTGACAAAGCTGATGAGGGAGCTATGGATGAGTGGAGTTGGGATTGATTGCATCTCTGCTGCTCAGCTGGCTGCAGTCCTTCAGTAGTTATATTTGTCATTAATAAGTTTTTTTGCCCCCCACACCTCTAGTTTCATGCCACCCTGAAAATTTAAGTGGATAATAATCTAAATAAATACTTAAAAATAAACATTGACAGCCATCAAAAATATTAAAAAATAAACATCAAATTCTGCCAAGCCTACTCATACCTGACTCACCAGCCAGGCTAGTTTATTCAATGGTCAGTTGGTTCAACTGATGAGTATTCCCCACCCCCAGCCCCAAATGTCTAGCTTAATTTCTTCCCCTCCTCCATATTAGGCCACTGCTGTTACTTATCCTCCCCTCTGAACAGAGTAATCCCTTCTTTTCTTTTATATTACTACCCTAAAGATATTTACAGGGTGGTGATTATATCCCCATTGACCTGTTTTTCAAACTATATACATCTGGATCCATCATTACTACCTCATGTTTCTCACGCATCAGTCCTTAGAGATGGGAAATCAAATACAAACATAGCCTGTGTGGATATAAGGGCTTATCTGTGTGCCTATATTATAGCTTTTCTGAACTCTGTCTCTATGTAATAATGTTCAGGATTCCTGTAAGATGCAAAGAGAACAACTACAAAATCTCTATTAGGTTGTAAAACATCCATCCCTCACACCAGCTTTATTTTTATTTATTTTTCCCCCAGAGGACAATGAAGAAAAATATGGGGAAATACCAGCTGAATTCTTGCAGACTGTACTGTGGGGACACCCAAAGCATTGCATGCTTTGATGGCCTGTGTTTTTTACAGAAACGGAATGCAGATCCGTGTCACACTTTGTATCTAATGAACTCAAAGTGCTAAAATACTAAACCATGCTCTGCATCTGTGATGGAGGAATTATTCTCATGTTGTGAAGCACTAAACTGAGATAGAGCGGAAGGAAGCTGGTTGACTTGCCAAACGTCTCCCACAACATATCAGTGACAAAGCAAGCAAGAGAGAGCATATTGCCAGAATTGTAGTTTAGCTAGGCCACCAGATAAGGCTCTCATGAAACCACAACACTATCTTTCACTTTAACCACATAAACGTTCAACAATCATCACAAGACTTATCCCCATATATTTTCCATTCTAAAAAGTATCCGGCTATGTCTGTCATGCATATGTTAGAGGTAGGTAGTTGCCTATGAAATAGTTAACATGTTTGGAAGTTAGGGTGAGTAGTCTTGATCAGCTTGTTAACAAGCCATTAGGACCAATGGAAGTTCACTCTTCTTTCTGAGGCTGTTCCCCTCTCTCCCCTCAGGATAACAGACCCTAAGGAATAACAGCATGTCTGTTTATGTTTTCAGTGCTAGTCACAGCCAGATAACCTCTTTGTGCATGAAATGTAGATGATGGAGTCTACAGTCTTCAGGAAATCTGGTAGAAGACCTTACATCCTCAGAAATCACTAGTTTTCTGTGCCCTGAAAACTGTCTATTGTCTAAGATAATGTGCTAAATGCCACTGGTGTAGTAACTATACAGAAAAGAATAGCCATTATGTGTCCTACAATTACACATACACAATTATTGGCCTACATTTAAGACAGGGAACTGAGATCAGAATCCTATTGTTAGCACATAGTTCCTCTGAACATTGTCACAGCTATATTGATATTCTCTTGGGTACCAGAAACAGGCAAAGAAATAACAGGGCTTATGGGGAACGGCTGAAATTCTAACAATGTAATTAATTCCATTAAACATTGCTGCGCACATACTTGCTGCTCACTCTTGTGTTTTCTTCCATAACTGACTGTGCAACCCTGTTGTCTTTAGATTATGACCTTTATAACCTCTGTCCATGGGGTAATGCAGGGCTGACAGACAAGCTCTGTGATTGGATCATGGGCTCTGTTCTTGCAATGATTTACACATGTGTTTGAGAGCGTATGTGATAGCATAAGCTCTTTGTTCTGCTTGTACAGTGCCTAGTTCAACAGGGCTCTTAGCTACTGTTGCAGAACAAATAGGGAGAGTTAAGCAATGTGAAGTCTGCAGGATTGGAGCCTTACTATACAGCTTGAAAAAAGAGACACAAGAATGAATATTATCCTGTTCATACTCACGTTAGCTCTGCACTGCTAATGGGAACAACTTGAAATAAGAATGTACTGTTGTCCCTAAAAGCAAACAAAGATGGCTCTGACTGCATACCAGGAAAACCACTGCTGGGTGAAAAGGTGACATTATTACACAGTTACAATTTACACACCCAACTGATGCAGAGTAGATCCACACTGTAAGACATCTGAGGCTGCTTCACCAGTTTGGGATGCCAAGCTAGCACTATTTAAAAAAAAATCAGCAAATACATCCCTTACAAAGCCCTATCATCCCAGAAAATAAATGTATATGAAAAGGTTCCATGAATACGTAACTGCAGCTGCATGCTTGGCTCTACAGTATTTTACAGCTCTAACTAAACATTTGCATTTCTTGTCTCCTGCATGCTAACCATCAGACTTCTGGCCAGTTCGGGGAAATATAAATTCTTATTTCTAAAGAGAGAGAATTAACTAAACTTGATCAGCTGCAAAGAATCAACAACATCAAAAGATATTAAAATCCAGAATTGGTTACAACTAGATACAAGACATTACTGTTTCTCCCCAGATTCCCTCCTTGACATTTAAAATGTTCTATTATTATTATCTATATTGTTTATTTGCTTTTTATAAATATCATTTTCACACTTAGGTTTATTCGGGCTGCAAGTTTTCAGGGTGAAGTATGGACAGAGCTAAGATCTATCCTATGCAGAGATTTTCAGCAGTCCTGTGCTTCAATTCTTTGAGGACCACAGGAGAAAAACAGTATAAATGGAACCATCTGACAGGGGATTGTGAATGGCCAATGATGGCTAAGCTATGCAAGAGTAGTGCCAGACTGGCCTGAGATTAAGTTACAGTGTGGAATGACCTCACTCGTTACACAGACTTCAGCTCTTCTTTAGGTCTGGCAATGAAATTAGTCAGGATTTTTACTGTGCCTATGTCTAAAACCTCTTGCTGTGCAACGCTTCATAATTCATCAAATTGTTGAGCCCAGTATTTAGACTCTTATGCGCTACTTGTGAACCTGATTATACTACATTGAATGTGTTCTATGGGCAGGGGCCAAAAATGTTTATGAAAGCGATGATAAAAATCAGACAAAGCTGCTCCCTTTCCGAGGCCATCTGTTGTGTTACTTTTGACAAGCAGCAAGTGGGGAGAGTCATTATCTGAGGACTGAATAACTTCCCGGAGCAAGGAGAGATTTGGGTAAGTTCGTTTGTTTTATCTATACCTTTTCCTTTCCATTAAACAACCGTTTCCTATTATGGAGACACACAAATGAACCAAATGAACCCAAAGTATCAAATATTACAGAAAGGAAGCAACTTATCTAATGTAACATGTGTGTTGGGGGTGGCAGGTACGTGGAAGGATTCATGTTTAAATCTAACTACAGTTGATGGTTGAGTGGCTGAATAGCTGTCATAAACTGTCCACCCAAAGGTTAAGATATCAGATACCAGTAGTTTTATTTTGTGTTTTGCTCCGCCTTCTGAGAGTCCCCACATGATTTTAGATAATGTTATGTTATGTTTAGACAACGTTATGTTATGTTTAGTTAACCACATTATTCACAGAAGTATTTATTGGTTTAGAGGGAGACTAGTTTGTAAGATGCATGTTATATCAAGCCATTGAAGAAGAAAGCCTCCTAGCTAGTACTGGTATCTGAAAGAATACTTAGTGAGTTACATAACCAGAGTTCACTTTTCAGCTTTATATGAAAAGCAGGAGAACACATTTGCATTGGCCTCAGAGGAAGAAATTGGCAGAGCGCTAAATACTCTTAGTGAAATAAAACAGTTGGGGGGAAACACATGTCCTGCAATTCCTTTGCTTATGATAGCAAGTATAATTTTTCAGTGGTTTTGTGAGACTAAAAACTGCTCTGCTTTTTTTGGATCGAAATGAATTGATTCAACTGTAAATTAGCAACAGATGACATGGGAATGTTTGCTCCAATATTTACAGTTTTAGGCCATGCTTTTATTCTCCAAAAAATATGAGAGCACAACACAGTTGAAAAAACTATACTCCACACCTGTGACAACCTGGAGTTGTATGTTACAGATTGCTAATACCATCACTAGAAGACTTTCATCCATGGTTTGGCAAAGAGATCCCAGCTCAGCAAAGTACTTATGTGCATGCTTGAAGCTAAGCAACCCTTACGTTCTTTGCTGAATAGAGACAGACTTAAGCACATGCTTAAATGTTTTTTTGCTGAATCAGGGCCTAAATCCAAGAATGATAACCCAAGGGTAATTCTGAAGCACAGATGGATTTTCTCTTACAGGAGATCATACATGATTAAAAGGTACGAGTGGATTGATTTCACATAGAAGGCAGCTGTTGTAAATGACATATAGCAACTGTAAATTTCTGTTCTGGTTAAGGAAAAAAGGGGCCAAGTCCTATTTGCAGTCACTGTGCTTCAAATCCACAGGACCAAACTGCCATTTATATAAGTAGGCAGAACTCTGAGTTCAAAGAAACTGAATTTGCTTTAAAAAAGCATGTGGTCTGCTGATTGCAAGGGGTTGTGAAGGATAGAGACCTTTGCCTCAAATTGAGGCTTTCCCTGGAAAACAATTATTTAAGTCAGGGACAGGAAACTCTCTTGGCCTCTTAGGCAGGATTTGGCTCTCCTTCCGGGGGCAGGATCAGTGGCCTGGTGTAGACATAGGCACGGAGGTTAACATAGCCATTGTCTGCCTTACTGCTACTGAAATGCACCTGTAATCAGGCTCTATAATCTAGAATTGGGTGGCAAGGCTTGCCCATTCCCCACCTCCCTGCTCACCCCACCTCACCCCTGAATTCTTGTTTCTTTGGGGGCTAGGAACAGCAATTACACAAAATAATATAAATGACTGGAAACTGGTCCAAATCTGTAACGCAACAGAAATTCAGTGCACATAAACTGCTTTCAAAATAGCTGAAACTGCTATAAGATAAACCTGGATGGATGTAGCATCAGACTTAACTGATTTAGGTTAAATCAGTTTACTGAACTTCTGTCTCAGATCCCTTCCAGATTTAAGTTAACTCACAGTCTCCCAGCATCCCAGGAAGTTTGCACCTCCCTGGCACACCTCCCCTCGCAGGGTGGGCAGGCTGGCCTTGGCCCAAGCTCTCTGCTTCAGCTGAGTAGGGAGGCATGCTCTAGCACCCACTGGCATCTGGCCTGGACCACTTCAGGCATATGGCTGCATTTCTGGAATCAAAAGTGAATGTCTGTTCTCTTGTCTATCAGTTCAATCTATGCAGGTTAGACTAACCTGCAAAGATTGAATCGATTCAGCCTTGGGCATTTTGACAGTCTGTATTTAACTCAGAAGCCCAGTGGGCTGAATGACATGGGTCCATGGGCTGGGTTTGGCTTGCTGGCCTTATCTTTGCCACGCCTGATCTAACCACTTATAAATTAGACCCACCGACATGGATATTCTTCTCTCTTTTACGTGTACATATAAAGTGTAGCTATGAAATAAACCCTTGTAAACGGGGCACAAAATGGCAGTTTGCAACTACTCTGAGCCATCCCCCCAGTCATAACATTCTTAGAGATATTATTTTTCAAATAGAGATGTTATTTTTGCCTTCATTTTTGCAATTAGTTTGTGACTATCTTCTGGGCTTGAGTGCTGCTTTTTTATGAAAACGTCAAAAAACCAAAATCTGTGTGTTTCCTTCTACACTTGAAAACACTGGCACAAAGCTAATAAAAAAGACAAGGAACTCATCTGATAAATATTCAATACTTGTACCTTCAGCCAAACTCTTCTGCTAGTAGCATGGGAACAAACCCCATTGTAACCCAAGAAATGAAAGCACAGTTTGAGCCCATTAGTTTTTGGGGTTTTTTTTTAGGTTTATGTACTGAAAATGCCCTGGGACCAAAGTGAGAACCTTTGGGGGGCCACATTCTGATGGCAGTTCCTCGGCTGTAATCCCAGACAGGGCTATCTTGCAAGCCCATGCTAAAGCAAACATCCATTGACATTGCTGGCAGTTCACCTGAGTAAGAACTGACATAAAGTGGCACCATTCTATAAACATCCCTGCCCTGCAAACATTGTAAAACAGACCTGTGCTCACTGACCCTCTGTTCTGGCAGACAGTCCAATCTGGCCTCATTTACCAGAAAAGGGCGGCCGTGGAAGCTGTTCTGCCTTCTACCCCAAAGCAATTTGAAATTTTATCTGTGCAAGGTCGTTTGGTTTTGAGAGAAAAGCCTCTCATTCTCCAACAACCTTAAATTGTCAAGGGAGAGTGTCAAAGCAGGTAACGATAATTTACTTCTACTAGCTGCATTATGATGTATGGATGCGTATGCACCTTGTGCAGATGTCTGCTTCATTTTTTGTGAACAGAACTAGGGGAAATATGCACAATTGTAATTCATTCAATAAAAAAGTTCCTTTTTTCTGTTCATAAAATACCAAAACAGACTGATCTTTTCCCATTTATCTGTGGTTAGTGGTTGTTTGTCACAGTGGTTATGTGCATGAATTTGAGGCTATCACCAGTGCGCAAATGGTATGGTTGGATCACGCTTGTCTATTATTCATTGGGTGCAATTAGTCACCTATGGCCATACATCATTTCTGCTCCCTCATGGGATTGCTTAAAGCTTAAACCAGGGTTCCCCAAATACTCTTGTTCACATGTGAAATGGTTCTCCTCGGTGCTGCTCAGCAATTACTTGAAGCTGAGCAATCTGAGAGCTCTGCTTCATTCAGTGTCCAAGTTCTGAGTAACCAGCATTTCTTAACATGAGTCTCTGCATAAGTCAAGTACTGGTCCAGCTAGCTCACTGTAGAGTTTCTTGAAAGGTGCGGTTCCCCACATATGCCTTTCTTAGACAAACAACAAACAACACTAACAATTTTTTAAAAACCTATCAGAGCCTGTTATCTAAACTAAGCTAACAATGGTTGCTTCATTTCTGAGGCACCCTGGACTGTCACAAGGACCCATGGGCTTCATGAGACATCACTGCAGGCAATGGTAACTTCATTAGTTCAGGTGTGCCATGGCTGTGGCTCAGCCATCTCAGCCTGCTGGCATAGTATCTGTCAGAGATCTTCTTAGGCAATATAGTCAACTTGGCACTCCTTATCTTTGTCCCTCTGAGACTTGGAGAATGGGTCATCTCCATGGTTTTTGTTTGCTTGGGTATTCAAACTCACCTAACCACAGGGCAAACTCACCTGACACCTTGTGATACCAGTGTGGCTTGTGACTACTGTTCCCATCCTGGAAATGCACAGTGCTACTTTCATGAAGGGGCAGCAGCACCTGGGACCCCAAATCATATTGAGGGTTTTAGTTTGACCCACTGTCTCTTCATATATCCATGAATCCCCAGTGACTCCAACAGTTGCTAATGACTCAGGATTTCTTTTATTCAGTTTTCTGTTGAAGAAATGTCAGTAGGTGACATTTTTGTTTTACAATGCTAAATAAAGATGTGGAGTTAGAGTCTGATCTGTAAATAGGTGATTAATTATTTCAACACAGTTTTCCACCAGCCCATTAGATTGGGAATAATGAGGACTAGTACTAGTAAGTCTCTGAAATCTGTTCGGATTCATGTTCTTTATGTCAGGAGTACCATATCAAGCAAAAAACAGATGTGATATGTACAATCACCTGTTGGGCTGTAGTATCTGTTCACATCTTGCTATCTTACAAATCAAAAGAAAACAGGCTCAGCTGTGTGCGAGTACAATATGTACAAGGTCACAGAGAAAGCCAGCAACAAGAATGTGTTATTGTAAAAACAACAGCATCCTATTAACTTCAGCATCAGGGATGTTGTATCATTTGAGAGAACAAACAGATTTAGTAGGAATTTATCGATCATTTATAAATTATGATAATTTTTATACACTTCCAGCACTGACACTTTAACAGGTGATGTCAATATAAGAAAGACTGCAGACACTCTTGAAACGATATGAACTGGAATGTATTGAGGGAGGCAGACAACTATCTCAGTTTGTAACTTCAGCCAGGATTTTGCCTGTAGGAAAGAAGGTTTCTCTCTCTCTTTGTCTCTCTTTATACTTAGCATTTGAAAACTCCAAGTGCTAGAGTAACTCTGAAAAACCAAGAAATTGCCTGTTTTGTAACTCCTGGTGAAACCTCCATGGTACACTGAGTTTCTCTCTTCTTGCAGCAGCTCTGGGGAAGCCAGCCAAAAATTCAGCCACACATTCATGAAAATTTCTTGGCTGATTAGATGAGTCCAGGTTACAAAGTCCAGGTTAGAAACTCAACTCTTATCTATTATAAATATCCTGCACAGCTTTAAATCATGCCTAGGTTTGGACTAATAGGGGTTTCTTTTCTATAGAAAATCCTACCTTTTCAACTTAAAGAATCCACAAAATATTTTTAAGGTAGAAACTTACAAAGCTCTGATCAGCTAGAATGGCAGAGAATCAATGGGCCTGATTCTTATTTGTACCTTTACACTGTAATGGCGCCATCAGAGTGGGCACAATTTACATGTTTGCCTTCTTTAAGCAAAATTATATATTGTCAGAGTAATGCACAGTATAACTGGAGAGAAGGGTCAAAAAATGTGCTCATATAATATATACAGCATGAACCAGAAGCAATTACCAACCTCACCCCTGCCCCCACCAGTTATCTAGACCACTGAACTATTATAGGGCATGGAAAAGGCGCTCAATTCAAAGCCTACTTCTTGGGAATCCTTGTATTGGGCTCCCTTGCCAGGATCAGGCTCTTAAATTGCAAAACACATTGAGCACAGAATGTACTGTAGCTTTAAATACAAAGTTAAATCTGGACTGAAAGAAGTCTGCAAAGCTTTTCAGACGATGCTATTAACAGTTCTCCTTATGCAGATTCCCTGCTTGTGCAAATTGTTTGTGAATCTTTTATACAGATGGGTCATTCATAGAAGCACCGGCTACTAGATTTCCTCCAGCCAGTCTAAGTTATTAGTCCAGCTCCAGGCCTCTGATCCATTAGAAGGTTTACTTTTTGTGGACACTCTGTGGGTTTCTTTCATGTTTTAGACTCCATTTGTGCTATTTATAAATGTGAATTTCAAGTGTTGTCCTCTCTTTGAGCTGAGATAGGGGGCTGTTTTGTACTGCATATTTATACAGACATGTGGTTGTCCAGAAGCACAGAAACCTCCATTTTGAATATAGTAACTTCAGTCTAGAGCTCCCTGCAGCCCCAGAATAGACTAATCCTGGGAAGATCCTCACAGGTATGTTTTTATAATGCTTAAAATGCATCACTGACTAAGGAAAACACACTCAAGCCTGACAAGAGGAAGCCAGAGTCTTGTCTAGTTTGTGCATACATTTATGTCTGGGATCACAAGAGCCGTGGGAACATGGTTGTTGGATCAGTCAACAATTACAGCTATTATAGTTCTGTAATAAACTAGAGATTTTTCAGCACAACAGAATCCTGGAGTTCCAAGCACACCGTGCTTAGGGCCTGTCAAACACTGAGAGCTTCTAAGTCAGGGGTGGGCAAATATTTTGGTTGGAAGGCTGCACGCACAAAATCTTTTAGTAGATATAATTTTAACAAATTATAGATACAAAACAAATCATACACTAAAAACAA